>NC_050182.1:17754370-17779370 GCF_008315115.2 Sander lucioperca | reverse complement strand
GAGCAGACGATGAACAGCAGACGATGAACAGCAGACGATGAAGAGCGGCTAGGCAGCTGGCTGGCTAGCCCGGGAGAGATGGGAAATGGGAGGGCTGGGAGAACCACCAGATTAACAATAAATAAAAATATATTAACTTATCATGTATTTCATGAGGTACACATGTCTCAGAGCATGGGGACAGAACTTGTTCTAAGTGACTTGCCTATAGAAATGAAATGTGAAATAAAATAATTGAAATAAATACATTTAGGATGAATTTTAGGTTACCCAAAGATAAACACCAGTGTTGGGCAAGTTACTGAAAATTAGTAATAAGTTACAGTTACTAGTTAGTTACACATTAGACCCAATGAAATAAAAGTGACTGGCCTACAGTATACCTAGCAATCAATGTATTCAGCTCTGCCTGGCTTATCGGCTGCACTGCAGTCCGTGTAAAATCTAGCTTTGGTTGTTTGAATGGAGTGGTGCCTTCAGCATCCGTAGGGCGGGGTCTTTCGCTACCAGCTTTGTTGAACCGTGTTGCTTCAACAAGTGCTTCATGAGATTTGAATTGCTACTCTTAGATGTGGATATCAGCCAACATGGGGCAAACGCTCTTACTGGGTGAGCTAGAGACCGCCCCCAAACTGCCATGTCTGTCCCAGGTCCTACAATCTCTGATTAATGACCAACTGAAGGTGTTTCTGTCTATTAGCCCGGCTTCAGAGCAGAGCACTGTCACATCAAGGCTTGGACCCAAAACTTGCAGAAAGGAGGATTCAGTGGAAGATTTACAAGATTTATTAAATAAGACGGCTTATAACAACGGGAGTCCTGAGATAGGAAGGCTAAAGGAGTTCAACAAACACCAACAGAAATCTGAAGACTAGGGAATGAAAAGAGAGACGTAGGGAGAACAGACAAAGATCTGACACCAGATAAAGGATGAACAGAAACTAAATAGACGAGGTAACGAGGGACAGGTGACATGAGGGCTGATCAACAGGTGAGACACATCAGGGCAGAGCAGCCAATCACAGAGGAGGGAAAACACACAAGACAGGAAGTAGAACAAGACATGACACAAGAGAAACAGACACTACAAAGTAAAAGAGAAAACTGAAGCATGAAACATCCACAAGGATAGAACTAAAACTAAACAGAGAGGACACAGAGAACTGGTAACACACAACCATGAACAAGCAGGAAACATTAAAATCATCATAAACATCAAACATTTAGAGATCAGAGCTGAAGATGAAGAGATTATTTTAGTTTCTGCTCCACTTGTGTTCAGTCTGTTCTTGTTTCTGTTAGAATATAAACTGTGAAGAGAGTCAGGGCTCCATCTGGTGGAACAATCCTCAACTCATCCTCAAAGATACACATTTATCTCTCTTCATTTTTTCCATTTTTCAACGAGAAGAACTCTGGCTCAGTTCCATCAAGTGTCCCAGTGAGATATTTCAGTGAGTCAGCATGCTCAATACCAGGACCTCTCCTAAGTGGAATGCAAGATTGCTTGGTTTTGAACAAGATGTGTGTGTGTGTGTGTGTGTGTGTGTGTGTGTGTGTGTGTGTGTGTGTGTGTGTGTGTGTGTGTCAAAAATGTCTGAAAAAGCGAAAAAAAAAAAAAAAAAAAAAAGTTGAAAAAGCAACAATAATGTTGAAACGGCACAAAAAATTGGGCAAACGTCTCACTTTTCACTGTCTAATATGGTTTGTTAAATCATTTTGTAACCAGTCCATATCAAGAAAAGTGCTATGCAAATAAAGTTGTTTTACTTATTGCAGTTATTATTAAGCTCACCTGGTCCGTGGTGGAGTGATTATCTGTTTTGGTGAGAAGATCCTTTAGCGGTTTAATCGAGGTTTGGGGCAAAGTGACACGCAATTTCATTCCTTTGTAGTTCTTTGACTGTGTGTCTGTCTGTGTGTGTGTGTGTCTGTGTGTGTATGTGTGTGTGTGTGTGTGTGTGTGTGTGTGTGTCTGTGTGTGTGTTTGTGTGTGAATACGACTCAAATCAAGAAAAACATAATTATGTTGGGGAAACTGCAGCTATTTTATTAGAATAACGTGAGTAAACATTACTTAACATAACGTAAATAAACTTGAATGTGTAAACTCGTCCTTGAACACATTCTAGGCGACGGTGTTTAACAATAAAAACTACAACTCCCATAATTCCACAAAACTTCCCAACGTCATCAGAAGTCTGTGTTACCATCCAGTGTTGCACCAAAAACGCTTGTGCCCCCCCCCTCCCCCCCACTTGAGGCACAGATCTCTTATAAAAATGACTTTAATTTTATATTATCATAGTTGCTAATTTTGTGTTGCATTAATGTTGCATTATTTATCATTAAAACATAAAAAATATAAAGAAACAATGAACAATGTGATTTTGTTTGATTGATGGGAACCTACACTGCAACAGCCTATCACGACCTTAATAAAAAGAAAGTTAGGCTACGTACGTGACGTAGCCTACGTCAGTGTAGCCGCGCATTTTTGAAAAGCTGGATAAGTTTTCGTCGGCTTACTCGCTTCAGTTCGTCATGGATATCCGTAAGTGGTTGAAAAGTCTGAGTGGAAGGATACTTTGATGAGGAGGTTCTGCTCGGAGACACACCGCCTCCCGCTGTACTGACAGGAGGGACTGGAGAGAGGACTCAAAGTACCGGTAGCTTCAAAGTCTCTGGGCATGTGTGTGTGTGTGTGTGTGCGTGTGTGTGTGTGTGTGTGTGTGTCTCATGGCAATGCATATCCCTCTGTTGACTGCTTTAAAATTCAATGTTTGAGAGATGCTTCTGGTGTTACATCTAATATAGTCAAGTGTTTTACGGATATTCATGACATTGCATCTATGTAATGTGGTGTAGGCTATAGGCTACCTGGTCATATTGCTGTTGGTTATGTTTAACGTGATAATTACATGCTGAGCGAATAGAGTATACAATTATTATAAATATACGTACTGTAGGCTAATAATAATTGTGCCCTCCCATGCATTTCATATACCCACCTTAAGACTGAGGTCTGGCAACGGGCCTGAGGTAGAGAGACCCCTAGTGGCAGAAAGTTACATATTGTATGTTTAACGTCTGCAGTTTTCAGGATTCTTGTCTTCAGAGAATCAGATGTTAAAACTAAAAAAGTTGTTGTTATTGTGTGTGTGAGTGTGTGTGTGTGACTTTTTGTGTGTGTGTGTGTCTTTGTGTGTGTGTGTGTGTGTGTGTGTCCTTGTGTGTGTGTGTGTGTGTGTGTGTGTGTGTGTGTGTGTGTGTGTAAGTGAACATTAAAAACAGACCCAGAGTTAAACTGTCAACGTGTTTTATTCAACAGGAGACACAAGTTACTCTGATTCATCAGGTAGTAATAGATTACTCTGATTCATCAGGTAGTAACAGATTACTCTGATTCATCAGGTAGTAACAGATTACTCTGATTCATCAGGTAGTAATAGATTACTCTGGTTCATCAGGTAGTAACAGATTACTCTGATTCATCAGGTAGTAATAGATTACTCTGATTCATCAGGTAGTAATAGATTACTCCTGACTTCCATGAAAATGAACAGGTTCCCCGTTCTCACATCTGACTATAATTCTTCTCTCGCTTTCATCACCTCTGTAGTAACAGTTGGGGGGAACGGCAGGTGGATTCTGATGCACCAGGTAACAGTCAACAATTTTGAAATAATCATAGCTGATTACATAACCGTTGCCATATGGCGCTCCTCCTTCACCACAGACGGCTTGGACGGCGTCCACATTCCCTGTGATGAAGGTATTGAAAGGCTTCTAGCCCCCGGTACATGGCTTCCTGATTCTTCTGGCTCTCATCACATCGGTACATTGGCCATCAGTCATCCCAGCGTTGATATGCTTATTATAAAACTCACTCCAACTTTGTCCGTCCACAAAGATCACGGCAGCAGAGATCAGCAGAACACCAGCAAAGATAGAGATCTTCATGTTGATCTGGAGAATACAGAGTTAGAAAAGCTGTTAGAGACTTTACTCTGACATATCTAACATCTCTTTATATTATCATATAAAAGCTGTTAGAGACTTTACTCTGACATATCTAACATCTCTTTATATTATCATATAAAAGCTGTTAGAGACTTTACTCTGACATATCTAACATCTCTTTTAATAACTTTACAATAAGTGAGTGTTGAAAGTGTAAAAAAAATCATTAAATCATAAATTAAGAAGTAAAACATTATAAAACATCTTTTCATAGTGTGTAAATAACTAAAGTTAAAAAGCATGTCTTACTGATGTTATGAAGTTAAACTTCTTTCTGAATGTTGAAGCAGAATCATCCCAGTTTTACTAAATCAGATTTGGCTTTTCTAATGATTTGATTTACACTTTCAACACTTTTTTTTAAAAAGCGTTAGTAAAATGAGCATCAAAAGCATAAAAACAAAAGTTACAAAAGCATCTTTGAAGCTCTAAAAGTTTTAAATCTTCAGACATGATGGAAACATGCACATCACCTCCTGTTTGATAGAAAAGTGATCTTTAGAAGAAAACAAAAAAACGTCAAAAAAAATAATTTAATCCTCCTGTTGACCTCAGGTCTAATCTGACCCATTTTCTAAAAGTTTCTATATCAGAAATTTGGGTTTCTATCAACCAAAATGTAAAAAAAAACAATAAAGTGGATGGTTCCATAGAATGCTCTTCTTTTCGTTTTGTTTGAATTTCATAGTATTTGAAAAAAAAAAAAGATAAAAGACCACTGAAACAAGTGATGGAAGAAACTTCAAAAAACGTCAAAAAAGCCCAGAAAAAAAGTGACAAAAACATCGGCAGAAGGGAATAAAACCTGGAAAAAAGTAACAAAAACGATGAAGAAAAGTGATTAAAAACGTCGGAAAATGCGGCAGAAAAAGTTGCATGGTGGCGGGAGAACAACACAAGGGTTAAAGAAAATTATAAGAGTTGAAAGCTAGCGGAAAAAGGGACAAGCAGACATCACGTCAGAAGCTGGCCCAGTGGTGGAGCGAGCGTCCATATGTAAAGGCCCAGTCCTCCAACTGTCACAAATTAAAGGCCTAAAGGCCCAAAAAATTGATGTAATGGACAATCATATATTTGTCTATTAACCCTAACACTAACATATCTTACTAAAAAATATCAAAAGCCTGAAAAGAGTGTGTAATACAGCGAAGAAAAGAAAACGTTAAAAGAAATGGAAAAAATATCAATAATTGGAGAAGAATTATTACCAAGAGTTGTTGCAGAAATCTTCAGTCTGTCCTTCACTCCGCTGGTTTCATGCAATGAGAAAGATGAAATGGTTACCAAAACAAAGAGTAAACTCTGACACGATGCAAATCTGAAGAGTCTGCAGATAGAAAAATGAAATCTTCTCGTGTCTTATATCGTCCGACAGAGAGAGGTTGTCTCTGAAGTTCATCACCATATATAGTGTGACCAATCAGCTCCAGGTTCAGGTGTTACACCCACAGATCACATATACATACACACTTCACTGATGGTCAAAGGTAACCACAGGAAATCAAGAAGGAAAGTTAAGATGTGGTTTTCTCACACTGTTCTGATGCAGACGCTGACTTTAAATGATGACCTACAAGACCACTCAAACAAACTTTGAAAAATACCTTCATTTCTGGGATGATGACTATTTTGCGTCATCAGAAAGTGTGATCTCATGACTACATGAATAACTTTCTTTATGTACTTTTCTGTTACTCAGAGAGTTGGGTCTCGGGAAAGGAGCCCAAACTTTCCTGAAACCTCCTGCAAAGGACAGAGAGTTCACTCAGATTAGTAAATAATGTGCCTAGCCAGGCATTAAAGCAGCCTGAATCACTGAAGTCCATGAAATGAGCAAGAACTGTTAACAGCACATTTCGTAGTGGCCACACAGAATGTTTAAGAATTCCGTGTGGCCACCACGGAAAACAATGCCAATGTAAAGTCAATGAGAAGATGACGTAGCATTAGGAGTGACTACGGTAGAGAGTAGTATGAAAGCCCGAAAATCCGCGTAGGGAAGTTGATCGGGGGGGGGGGGTCAAATACAGGACTTTCACCAAGGAGACCAGGTATCGTGTCCCGCGTGTTACATTTCCTAAACCAAACTGTCGCTTTCTTGTTTTACTAAATGCAACCGTCCTGTTCTTCTTTTCCTAAACTCAACCGTCCATTGTTGTATTCCTAAACCCAACCGTCCCGTCCCGTCATTGTCATGTGTCCCATTATTGTTTTCCTAAACTCAACCGTCCCGTTGTCCCACCACGACCTTTTCCTTAACTTAAGAGGCCGTGTTCATTTCACGGAATTCTTCCGTGGGCCCATGGAATTTTAAGGGGCCGTGAAACTGCCACAGAGTTTGAGTTAAGGGGCCATTTTCATTTCATGGAATTCTGTGAGATCAGGTTGCTTTAAAGGCTTCTTTGAAGTCGTCGTGTGAGTCCAGAGTGGGAGCATATGCACTCACAACAGTGGCCATCCGGTTGCTATCCAGTTTTAGCCGGACTGTCATTAGGCGCACGCTGATGACCTGGGGCAGTTCAAGTGAGTTGCTTTACCAAGTTATTTTTGATGGCAAAGCCACTAAATGCTTGCTCTTATGGGAATTACTGGAATTGTTGGGTCTTTGTAAATTATAGATTGTGGTCTAGACCTACTCTGTAAAGTGTCTCGAGATAACTCTTGTTATGATTTGATACTATAAATAAATTGAATTGAATTGAACCCTGTGTATCCTGGGTTTACCAGCAGGCCTGCCCTTCCAAATGAAGGTGTAGCCTCCCTTTTCATCTCTCAATTGTCCTTCTTCTGCCAGTCAGGTCTCGGATAAGGCTGCAATGTCGATGTTGAACCTCTGCAGTTCCCTAGCTATGGAAGCAGTCCGTCTTTCTGGCAGGAGACATTGGCAGGAAGAGTGCGCACATTCCAGGCACCAAAATGAAGGTTTCTTTGTTTTTGCCACATGGAAGAGATCCCACTGGACGCAGTAATCCAGCCAGGAGGGTGGTGAGGCAGACAAATTCTTTTTTAGGGCACCTTTTCTAGCCCTCTCCCCTACTGGGGTGAGCAGTGTGGTCCCTAAAAGGGCTGCTCAGTCATGGTTGAAGGTACCGAAGAAGTATCCTGCCTCAGTCCAATAGTTAAATGGATGGATGGGTCAAACAACACAGGAATTTCCCCCAGGAGACCGGGGTTCATGTCCCGTTCTTGTCCCGCATGTCAGTTAAACGTAAATCCCAATTCAGAGTGCCAAAAGTGATGCCAAGAGTCCAGACCAAGCGTGTCTAAATATGATGACAAAGGAGACTTTTAGCTTCAATAACAAACGCCAAACATACCTGACCAAGCATCCGTATTTTACATGATGGGAGTGAGAATCTGAGAATGTGTTGGTGTGCGTTGTAGCATGTGTGTTGAGCCCCAGCAGCTTGGCTGGAGTTTGTGATGAAGCCTGTTGATCCCTGATTGTGTAATTTGTGTTTTTGTCTGTGTTTGTGGTCGTCGCATGAGTAAATGAGACCGGTTGTGTGTTTGTTTTGTTTATTTGATAATTCCATTAATTTCGGCTGTGATGCAGCATCATGTTTTACTGCGTGAAAGTGATGGCTTCAGCCACCGTGTGTTCATGTCTCTGCTGTAGTGTATTAAAGTCTCTAGGTGTTAAATCTCTTTATTCCACACGGTAATGTCCTAGTGTCATGGTGAGGTTATGCAAAGGTGGTTTCATTGCTGTAGGACAGTACTGAAGGCCCGGATGCAAAATACACGGCCCGCCCCTATATGTAATAAAAATGTGGACATGTAAGCAATGAGCTACTAAGATTACTTTAACACTTAGCAATGAGGCTTACCTCCAACTATTTAAGCTAACTTTGTTAGCAGCACTGGCAGTTGGTTGCCGGTGGTCTTATGTGCATGGTGAGTGTGGTCACAACTTGATCTGGCTGCCTCCTTTTTTAGGAGACTGAATGATGTTTGAGTTCTTTTGACGCCATGCACGCTGATAAACCATGTGATATGATGGTGCACTGTTGTCTGCCTACTATCATTTATTTTCCCACAATGTTATGAGTTTAAATCCAATGAGTACATGTTTATTAATTCATTTTTCCACGTTTAAAAGGGCTGAATAGCTCTTTTACGTGTACCTTGTTCAGTGCTCAAATTATCTTTTTGTCTTTAAGGGGGTCTCTCTATCTCATAAAAAAAAGTTGGCCCCCCCTGCACATAGCCTAACAAGGCTATACAATTAAATAGTCTAGGCACGAGTGGCGCTTTTGCGTAGTATATGTGCACGGTAGGCCTAGGCTATTATCTTGACACACGCACACAACAGACAGAGATTTTATTTTATTTTTTTACAGAAATGGATTCCTTTTAATTAATTTCAACATATTATTGATTGTAATAGTCCATATTTCCTTTCAATTTCGCAATACAAAAAAATAGACTAAATGATTTAGTCTGAATGTCATTCTCAATTTCACAATGAAATCAAACGTAACTCATAAAACCAGACCACCGTCTCAGATATCCTCAGTGTCAGACCCAATAATACATGTAGTCTTTAACTTCTACACAGGGAAAATATACTAACTGGCAGGAATGAATAAAGCCATTACACAGCCAGACTATGTTCTAGTCTTATAATGTACACGTACACCTGGGTGTTCAGTCGTCTCGTGTGTTGAACCGTGGAAATAAATAGACCAACAATTTTGGAATTTGCACTGCGATGTTGTTGGGAAGCGTATTCACTGAATATTCTGCCATCAGAGATTGCATTGTATTGCTGACAGGTGTTTCAAAATATCTGGGAACTTTTCCGGAGCTCTGAATGGCAGAGGATAGCTCCAGATGGTGACTAGGTGACTTCTTCGGACTTGCGAGTGCTGTCAAATGGATCGTATGCGGTTTGCTCACATAGCCTAGTGGTGTGGTGGTGAAGTGCAGTCATGCTGCGTTCATGAGCGTAGGGTAGGCTCAGGTCTACGTCCCGTAGTAGCTTATATTTTATATTTTAATTTAACGTCTTTAATGGTAAGAGACCGCACAGGGATGGATAATGAGCGTTGTTTAAGATTAAATTACAATGCCACATATGGCAGACACCTTCAGATGTGAGAGACCTCCTCAGATTTTTGACTTTGTTGCTTTCATGGGAGCCAGTCCTCACTCTATGGGAGCTCAGCTCCCTCTGGCTCCCACGTAATTCGAGCACTGACCTTGTTTACTCTGAAGACAAATTTGCGTTAATGTCACTACAGATATGATTATTTGGACCGTGTGTGAAAGTATTAATATCGTTGTGAGAATGTGAATCAATTACCTTAAATCATCCACCCAAACCCACCTAAATGAATGACTTCCCCTCCCTCTTTACAGTCTCTGTAGACCATTGCTTTTTAAATGATGTATTGTAGTGATGTGTATGAGTGTTTACTTTAATGAGAGAGGCTGCTTTTCAGTAACTAAATGTTTCCATGCCCACAGTAATGTCCCTGTAGCTAATTGGCCTATCGTGGGACATTTAAACAGCAAAACTAAAATCTATAGTTATAAACTTGACAGAGAAAACATCACTCAGCTTTTAGCTTATGAAATAATTGATGGAGTGATGCTGTTGACTGCTGTCCTCGTGGGTAAATGTGCACAGCAGCAGCCCTCAGCTCAGCTCTGTTTACAGTTTAGAGAATATTGTCCTCATTAAGAATGTTTTTCTGCTGCAACCATCAAACCGTTGTAACATGTTATATGTAAAGTAGACTCGTATATCCCCAGCCAATAAAACAATAACGGGACACTGGACAACAACGGGACAGTTGAGTTTAGTAAAAGAAGAAAGCGACAGTTCGGTTTAGGAAATGTAACATGATGGACATCACCCCCAGTCTCCTGGGTGAAAGTCCCGTGTTGTTTGACCCATCCACCACCCCAACCAACCTCCTTATTTGTTCCGTGCCACGACTACATAACAGTTCTTGCTCATTTCATGGACTTCAGTGATTCAGGCTGCTTTAATGCCTGGCTAGGCACACTATTTACTAACCTGAGTGAACTATATCTGAACTTTGCAGGAGGTTTCAGGAAAGTTTGGGCTCCTTTCCCGAGACCCAGCTCCCTGAGTAACAGAAAAGTAAATAAAGAAAGTTATTCATGTGGTCATGAGATCACACTTTCTGATGACATAAAATAGTCA
Source organism: Sander lucioperca (assembly GCF_008315115.2). Taxonomy (NCBI): domain Eukaryota; kingdom Metazoa; phylum Chordata; class Actinopteri; order Perciformes; family Percidae; genus Sander; species Sander lucioperca. Next base: position 17,769,169 of record NC_050182.1, on the reverse strand, counting down.
TCATACCACATACAAGTTTTTTTCAAAGTTTGTTTGAGTGGTCTTGTAGGTCATCATTTAAAGTCAGCGTCTGCATCAGAACAGTGTGAGAAAACAACATCCTAACTTTCCTTCTTGATTTCCTGTGGTTACCTTTGACCATCAGTGAAGTGTGTATGTATATGTGATCTGTGGGTGTAACACCTGAACTTGGAGCTGATTGGTCACATTATATATGGTGATGAACTTCAGAGACAACCTCTCTCTGTCGGACGATATAAGACAGGACATGATTTCATTTTTCTGTCTACAGACTCTTCAGATTTGCATCGTGTCAGAGTTTACTCTTTGTTTTGGTAACCATTTCATCTTTCTCATTGCATGAAACCAGAGGAGTGAAGGACAGACTGAAGATTTCTGCAACAACTCTTGGCAATAATTCTTCTCCAATTATTGATATTTTTTCCATTTCTTTTAACGTTTTCTTTTCTTCACTGTATTACACACTTTTTCTGGCTTTTGATATTTTTTAGTAAGATATGTTAGGGTTAGGGTTAATTGACAAATATATGATTTTCCATTTCATCACTTGTTTTGGCCTTTAGGCCTTTAATTTGTGACAGTTGGAGGACTGGGCCTTTACATATGGACGCTCGCTCCACCACTGGGCTGACGCTGACTCTCTCCTTTCATTTCATTTTTTTATTCTTTATTGTAAAAAAATAGCCTAAAGCAGGGGTCTTCAACCTTTTTCGGCCCAGGGACCCCTTAGCCGATAGTGAAATAGAACAGGGACCCCCCCAGATAAAAAAAAAGGTGTTACGTTTTAAGCCTGGCCATTCACTAACATATCTCTCACCTCTTTTAACCTATTTTGTACTCGGTTATTATGTTTCTGTTTGATTAAATGTTTTTTGTTTGTTTTGATTATAATTATCATTATTGATGAGGTTTAAATTTGGGTTTATTTAGCTTCAGGATGACACATAGGCCTACCTTAGTGAGAAGATAAGATAGGGTGAGAAGACCCTGGTGGGTAGCACACAGCTTGTCTATTCTGGGGGAGATGGAAGTTGTCAGGCAGAGCATCATGTCATCCTCAGGCTGCAGTCTGGACCGGTATCAGGTGGTAAGGGAGGAAAACCCACTTTCACAAAGATAGGTTGTTGCAAAAGGCTCAGCATTGCTTTTGCAGTGAGCTGGAGGACGTTTTTCTGGCAATAGAACTGAATGAGAGGCCTTGGCTCATACACATTCTTGTGTGAACTGTCTGTGGACATCTCTATCAGCTGATCTTTCTCAGAGGCTATCATATTTGAGCTTGTCTTTGAATGGAAACTGTATCCATGTCTTGTCCCTTCCTTAGGACTCAACCTCAGAAAAGTACTTCTCAAATTGGCCTTCGAGTGCCTGCAAGTGTCCATTAATGGCGCGTTTCACATCAGGCGAAAGCACTGCAGAATCAGCCAACTCCTCCACTGATGAAAGCATAGAAAAGTTACCTTCCCTGATTTGCTCTCTCCATCTGGTTGTTTTCTTCAGAAAGCTTTCCATCTTGTCATACAGCTGAATGGCATGTGTAGTACGGCCCTGCATGGAACTGTTCAGTTTGTTCAACTCTGAGAAAATATCCACAAGATGCCAGTTTAGTGAGCCAGACATTGTCATTAAAATGTGCAGCCAGCTCCACGCGGTTTTGACCAGCTAGAAACTCATGGATAGCTGTGCGTAACTCAAACACACGTGCCAATACTGATCCACGCGAAAGCCATCTGACCTCGGAATGGTACAGGAGCGCATTGTGACCCTCGGCCGTAGCATCGCAGAGCGCAGCAAAGAGGCTTCTTAATCAAATTGAGTCTTCACCACAGTATCCACAGGGGCGCCGTATAGGGGGGGAAAGTTAAGACAATTCCAAGGGCCCATGACTGACAGGGGCCCCAAAAAATAGGTAAAAACTAATATAAAATTATTAAACCATCATCATTCAGTATATATATTTCAAATATAATAATACAATTAATGATCTCTTTGTGTTTACTTGTTTTTGGCAGTAAAAGTTAAATATCTCCATTGACCAAAAAGTAAACATCCATACTGACCGACCACCCCCCTGTATCTGCATGAAATGGTTTGGTCCTGCCTTAGAGCACTCAGTGACGGTGTTTAGTTACAGTCAATCAGTAGATGCACCAGAACTACAGTGACCACGATGTTACCAAGTAACGTTAAATCAAAATCTGGTTTTCAAAAAAGGAAAGAGAGAAAAGAGAGAGAGAAGAAAGACAAAGGAAAGGGTGTCAAACTGTAACCCAGATTTTCACCCAGAAAGGTGGTAGCCTATAGTCTGTGAGTGGTATTAACCTGTTGGCTTAATGTGGCATTAGTGAAATAAGCTAGCTAGCTACAGACTAGTGTTAGCCTACATTTAATCACCATTTAATCAGTGCAGGGAAACGTTCAGCAAGATATTCATATTAAATCATTGTCCCTGCCCCTTTTAGCAGACTTAACAACAGATGAGTCAGCAGCACCCCAGTCTCCCCCTAACTGTGCCCCTCCCTGTCCCAGTGAAGAAGGTGAGAACATTGTGGTCAATGACATGCCAGTTAGCATCATAGCAGGGAGTCTGTGGGGATTTCTCTGTCTTTCATTAATAATAATAATAATAATAATAATAATAATAATAATAATAATAATAATAATTGTGTTAAGAGAATTTTCCATTTTGTTAAATTGTACAATAAAAATAATTGGGACTGTAAAAGATGGTCTTTAGCACATTTTTTATGGTTGCTTTTAATCTTGCATCAAATAGTGAACTGCATACTAGATTTACATGCATGTACAAATCACCAGCAGTAAATATTGTGCTAGTAGTAGTATTGAACTACAAGAAGCAAGACAGTTGCAAGCCTTTAATTAGAGTTCTGTAAAGCTTTTGATGGGACAGTTAGGTCCTAGAGATGTGGTGACAACAGCTGCACAGAGGGGTCCAATTTGATTTTTTGTCATGGGGCCCAAAATTCTTGGCGGCGCCTTTGAGTGTCCATAACGTCAGCAAAGTCAGCACTCATTTCTCTGGCAGCAAGAGATTCTCTGTGTAACATGCAGTGAATCCACTTTTGGGGCGACTTTTTTGATAAGCGCCATCAGTCCACTTTTCTGACCAGTCATAGCACGCACAGTACACCACAGTACATCAGTACACACCTTGCCCAGCTTATCTCATTTGCTCTGAAAAAGTCATCAATCACTTTGAATATTTCAGAGCTTGTTGTGCGTTCAGGAAGCTTCTTACAAAACAAAAACTCCTCATATATTTCGTTTTGGTCAACGCAATGCACAAATCCCAAGAGCTGTGCGTCTTTGGACACGTCCACGGACTCATCCAACTGTAATGAAAAGGCTTCCGCCAATATCAGCTTCTCAATTAACTGCTCCCTCACATCAGATGCCATTTCGGAAACTCGCCGAGTAATCATTGTGTCTGACAACGGGATAGTCATCCGTTTTTTTTGCATATTCATCATTCTCAAACATGGTCTTGCACATATGAGTGGCCGCGGGCAATATCAAATCTTCCGCAATTGTATACGGTTTTTACATTTACCGATGCAAAGTGCAACTTGATAGGAGGCTTTCAAAGCAAGCACTCCAACTTTCGCTGAATTCCTCATCATTGTCTGTTGGCCTTGGAGAGACTGCAGACGTGCCGATGGTTTGTCACTTTTCTTCTGGTCTTTTTTTTTACGTTTTGTTGTTTGTTCCCCGACGTTTTTGAAGCTTTGTCCATTACTTTTTTCAGTGTTCTTTTATAAAAAAAAATTTCAAATGCTATGATATTGAACAAAACACCCACATTCAAAGAAAGTAGTGTGTGTGTTACTTGTAAAGAGCGTCGTATGGAACCATCCAAGTTATTTCTTTGGGCATTTTGGTTGAAAGAAACTTTTAGAAAATGGGTCAAATTTGACCTGAGGTCAACAGGAGGGTTACATTAATTTTTTTGACGTTTTTTTTCCAAAGATCACTTTTATATCAAACGGGAGGTGATGTGCATGAGTCCATCATGTCTGAAGATTTAAAACTTTAAGAGTTTCAAAGATGCTTTTGTAACTTTTAACAAAGTTTTTTTTTTTTTTTATGCTTTTGATGCTCGTTTTACGAACACAAAGTGTTGAAAGTGTAAATCAAATCATTAGAAAAGCCAAATCTGATTTAGTAAAACTGGGATGATTCTGCTTCAACATTCAGAAAGAAGTTTAACTTCATAACATCAGTAAGACATGCTTTTTAACTTTAGTTATTTACACACTATGAAAAGATGGTTTATAATGTTTTACTTCTTAATTTATGATTTAATGATTTTTTTTACACTTTCAACACTCACTTATTGTAAAGTTATTAAAAGAGATGTTAGATATGTCAGACTAAAGTCTCTAACAGCTTTTATATGATAATATAAAGAGATGTTAGATATGTCAGAGTAAAGTCTCTAACAGCTTTTATATGATAATATAAAGAGATGTTAGATATGTCAGAGTAAAGTCTCTAACAGCTTTTATATGATAATATAAAGAGATGTTAGATATGTCAGAGTAAAGTCTCTAACAGCTTTTATATGATAATATAAAGAGATGTTAGATATGTCAGAGTAAAGTCTCTAACAGCTTTTATATGATAATATAAAGAGATGTTAGATATGTCAGAGTAAAGTCTCTAACAGCTTTTCTAACTCTGTATTCTCCAGATCAACATGAAGATCTCTATCTTTGCTGGTGTTCTGCTGATCTCTGCTGCCGTGATCTTTGTGGACGGACAAAGTTGGAGTGAGTTTTATAATAAGCATATCAACGCTGGGATGACTGATGGCCAATGTACCGATGTGATGAGAGCCAGAAGAATCAGGAAGCCATGTACCGGGGGCTGCAAGCCTTTCAATACCTTCATCACAGGGAATGTGGACGCCGTCCAAGCCGTCTGTGGTGAAGGAGGAGCGCCATATGGCAACGGTTATGTAATCAGCTATGATTATTTCAAAATTGTTGACTGTTACCTGGTGCATCAGAATCCACCTGCCGTTCCCCCCAACTGTTACTACAGAGGTGATGAAAGCGAGAGAAGAATTATAGTCAGATGTGAGAACGGGGAACCTGTTCATTTTCATGGAAGTCAGGAGTAATCTATTACTACCTGATGAATCAGAGTAATCTGTTACTACCTGATGAATCAGGGTAATCTGTTACTACCTGATGAATCAGAGTAATCTGTTACTACCTGATGAATCAGGGTAATCAGTTACTACCTGATGAATCAGAGTAATCTGTTACTACCTGATGAATCAGGGTAATCTGTTACTACCTGATGAATCAGAGTAATCTGTTACTACCTGATGAATCAGAGTAATCTGTTACTACCTGATGAATCAGGGTAATCTGTTACTACCTGATGAATCAGAGTAATCTGTTACTACCTGATGAACCAGAGTAATCTATTACTACCTGATGAATCAGAGTAATCTGTTACTACCTGATGAACCAGAGTAATCTGTTACTACCTGATGAATCAGAGTAATCTGTTACTACCTGATGAACCAGAGTAATCTATTACTACCTGATGAATCAGAGTAATCTGTTACTACCTGATGAATCAGAGTAATCTTTTACTACCTGATGAATCAGAGTAACTTGTGTCTCCTGTTGAATAAAACACATGTGACAGTTTAACTTGGGTCTGTTTTTAATGTTTTCATATTCACTCATTCATAAAGTAGTCTGGTTATTAACAACAAAGAGACTTTGTGAAGTGGAGTAAAAGTAGAACGTTTTATGAAAAGAAAAGACTCAATTATACAAAAACAAAACAAAAAACGTTCCTGTAAGTTAAGTAGCCTAAATATTTAGGGGTACTTGTACTTTACTTGAGTATTTCCATGTTCTGCTCCTTTCTACTTCTACTCCACTACATCTCAGAGGGAAATATATATTGCTCATATTCAGCCTAAATGAGTATCTTTTGACTAAATATTTAAGTTTTAATGGAAACAAAAACAAAAACATGTAATATGACTGAAATCAGAGTAATGTACCAATAGTTGTAGTAGTGTGTGTGTGTGTGTGTGTGTGTGTGTGTGTGTGTGTGTGTGTGTGTCTGTGTGTCTGTGTGTGTGTGTGTGTGTGTGTGTGTGTGTGTGTGTGTGTGTGTGTGTGCTTGTGTGCAAACACAGAGTTAAAAACGTAATATAAAAACTAACGCTAATGCTAACGCTAGCATGCTACCTCGTTCTCAATAGCAAAGCACTGCTACAACACACACAAGTTCACCATAATCTACAAAAGAACTACTTCCATGTGCGCCCTCATTTAGAAGTCTCCCAGCTAATCCTGCCTTGTAACTGACCAAAGTTGTAGAAACAGCCTTTCTTTTACTGTCTATGGAGCTAGCTAGCTGACATGAGCTACATCTGAGCTACTGGGCATGTGCAAGTGTAATCAAAGATAGTACAGAAGAAGAAGAAGAAAAGAGGTCTCACTCTGTAGCTAAAACAGAGACCAGCTGAAAAGAGGATCTGCAGCAGTGAGAGAGAGCGGTGCAGTACAACAAAATTATGGTGTTTTTAGAAAATTAAACCATGTAAACTTATTCTGGTACAACCTTAAAATACAATTATGAACCTGAAAATGAGCTGAATATGGCTGCTTTAAAATCAAATCATTTGTTACAATAAATAAATAAATCAAAGAAAATATTGCACTGAATAGAATAGAATGTCTTTTATTGTCATTGTACACATGTACAACGAGACTAAAAGGCACTCCTTTCTAGTGTCAACATGAAATAAGTAGTGCCAAAGAAAAGGGGGGTAAGGTGTACAGTTCTGAGAGCTATACACAAATATACAAATCTAAAAACATAAAGATAGATATGGTTTTATGTACAGTGTGAAATGCAGTGTGAAGTAATGATATTGCACAGTAATGAAATTGCACAGAATTGTCAATATTATCAAAAGTATTCAATATTAAATATTGCACAGTAGGTGGGTAGAAGAGAGTCCTGGGGTCGGGGGGTGAGACTGTGAAGTCTGTGCATGTGTGAGTTCAGAGTGGTTATGGCTTTTGGGAAGAAACTGTTCTTGAATCTGTTGGTCCTTGTTCTGATGCAGCTGTAGCGCCTCCCTGAGGGCAGCAGGTCTAACTGATCAGAGCAGGGTGGGAGCTGTCCTTGGTGATGTTTTCAGCTCTGCTGAGGCAGGGGGAGGTGTAGATGTCCACCAGGGAGGGGAGAGGGCAGCCAGTGATCCTCTGTGCTGCCCTCACTACTCTCTGCAGCCTCCCCCTGTCTGCCACGGTGCAGCTGCCGTACTGTGATACGGTACGTCAGCAGGCTCTCCATGGACGCGCGGTAGAAGGTCAGCAGCAGGCTGGAGTCCAGGTTGTGCTTCCTATGACGTAATGACGGTGCGTTAGGTGGAGCGTTCATATGGTTCAATGCAGTAGGCTGTGAGAAAGTGAACATTGAACTTGTGAGCAGAAAAAGTATTGTTTGGCAGTACTTTCAGTCAAAAGAAGACCATTCAAGTCCAGCTACATGTTCAATCTGCAATGCCTATTTGTCGCATGGTGGAAAGGACCCTAAACAATACACAACATCACCGCTGTTTAGAGTTTAGATTCTCGGCCCGAGCCCGAGCCGAGCCCAACCGGACCTCGGGTCGGGCTCGGGCCGTTATTTTCCGCCACATCCTCGGGCCGGGCCACCCAAATTATCCTATTTGGGTGGGGAGAAAGCTATGCCATAATCAGAATATATTATAAATATAAATATATATATAGGCTATATAAAAGTAACAAATGTGTACAAAAGTTAGGCTGCAGTTACTAAATGCAGCACGTGTCATGCGCGGAGTCTCCTCCTCTCGCACGCATCACACCGGGAGCTTGAAGATGTGAAGAAAAAAAGAAAAACAGGAGAATTAACTTTGAGCAAGTGTGGAGGAAAGTCGGAGGTATGGAAGCAGTTTAAACAAGTCGTGGGCAGTGACAACAATATGTTGTTCATCATTGTTTCTATTTTTTTTACGTTTCTTCATTCGGATCCACTTCGGGCCGGTCTCGGACGCAACGTGCTCGGGCTCGGGCAGGTTCGGGCTTGATTTTTTGGGCCGATCTAAGCTCTACCGCTGTTACAACATTTGGTATGAAACATCTGAAAGAATACGAGTTGTGCATGAAGGAATCTACAGACAGCAGCCAAAATGCAGCAACTTCAGGCAGCGGTTGAGTGGGACCAAAAAAATCTACCGGGAAGTTTCATAGACTTATCGGCCCAGCGTACGAGTTGAGCAGAGGCTGCACAGTTTGACCGCGGCGCAACAGGCCGGGGGAAAATCCTGACTCTTCCGATTGCCAGTACGCCTCTGACTTCAGGTAATGAAGGACAGTCACAGCTAAAAACTTGTTACCCAGACAGCGCCTCTCCCGGGCTGTCAGCTGTTCTCCCTACAGTGGGAGCGGAGCGACCGAACAGCCAGCAGCTGCTGCTCATTAGCTAACGTTAGCTTTCTAATTTCACCCCCCCAACATGCCTTCATCATACACTGGTCAGCGAAAATTTGCCAAAGAAAATTGTCACTCATCTGGCGATAGCAATGTGCTTTCCTACGATGTGAAAAGAGCGTGTGAATTCAACATTAAGTTGTTACATTGAAGTATTTTAGAGGCTGTGGACGTTTCCTTCATTAATGTGTTTACTGTGTTCATGGACTGAGGATCAGAATCAGAATCAGAAAAGCTTTATTGCCAAGTACGTTTTTAACACATTTACACATTCTCTAAATAGAATATAAACAATAAAAGTAAAGTAGATGTAAACAGTATACAGTGTGTATTAAATTAAAAATAAAATAAAAGATAGGAGTAGAGTTCGGTCCGGTTCGGTGTTCGGCAGAATCTTAACCAGTGGGTTCGGTATTTGGCCGAACACCAAAAATCTGGGTTTGGTGCATCCCTAGTTTGTAGCCGTACGTTTTTTTGAACGCTATTTCAAGTACTGCTCAGAACAGAACGTGATTGTGAGTTGAAGTTGTTTTTTGTTACATCTTTTGTTTTTGCTCTGCTATCAATGCTTGTACACCATAAGGACACTTCCTTATTTTGTGGAAAAAACTAAAACGTATCAAATTGAAGTTTGAGTGATAAAGAAAAATAAATGTGAAAACAAAAAGGAAAACAGTGGACTGATCCTGAGCCTTTTTAAGCGCGTCGACCAAGACGCATTCCAAAGGACAAGAGGGATCAAAAATGTAGTCAGAAAGTTTCTCCCATAACTCCATTTCCTCAATATTTGAATTTGAAATAAAAGAGAACAAAAGCAGTTTTATTTTAATGTGGCTGTCCATTTTGTATCTCAGAGGTTTTGAACAGAAAAGAGCAGCGTACCATCCACTGATATCATCTCTTCCCTCACACTCCCCAGTTATTCAAACTGGAAGCTAAACCCTGAGAGCTTGGTTTGCATGGATGACTTTGGTGATAAAGCCCCAAACCGGTTTTGCGTAAAGAGAGAAAGACTACTGCAGCTCCCTCCTGATTGGCCTGCCTGCATGTGCCATCCGACCCCTGCAGCTCATTCAGAACGCAGCGGCTCGACTTGTCTTCAACCTCCCCAAGTTCTCTCACACTACACCTCTCCTCCGCTCTCTTCACTGGTTACCAACTGCGGCCCGCATCCGCTTCAAGACACTAGTACTTACGTACAGGGCCACGAACGGATCAGCACCCGCTTACATCCAGGACATGGTCAAACCATATACCCCAACCCGCTCACTTCGTTCTGCATCAGCCAAACTGCTGGCTGCTCCCTCACAGCGAGGGAGAACTAATCACTCAACGAAATCCCGACTGTTCACTGTCCTGGCTCCCAAATGGTGGAACGAGCTCCCCATCGATATCAGGATGGCCAAAAGCCTACACATCTTCCGCCGAAGGCTAAAAACGCATCTCTTCAGACTACACCTCGGATAAAAAAAAAAATAAAAATTCTTGAACCTGCACTTTCATATGTCTCTTCGTAGCTTTGCCTATTTAAAGCTGCTGTATTTGCTCTTACTACTTGTGGTCTGGAGTTTGAACGTTCACAGTTGAAAGCACTTAATTGTAAGTCTCTTTGGATAAAAGCGTCAGCTAAATGACATGTAATGTAATAATGTAATAATGTGTGAGGACGCGTGGCAGACAGCGTCTCCCTCTGAGTTCAGCATTTAACTCTTCCAAGCTCCAGATATGTTTTTACAACACAGCCACAGTCCTGACAAGGTGCAAAGTTATAAAACATAATGTGATGGTGAGGTGATGTTAGAAATGGATTCCTGCATGTCTTCTTGTCAGATGTCCACAGAGAGGACATGCAGCCCAGGAAATCCCACAACTGCATGTTGGCAGTCGGCACACAGAGTACTGAAACTCTGTTAAATCACAGATGCCTGTTTACCTGTTCTGTGTCTCCACTTCCTAGTTGTACTGTATGCTCTCTCTTAGGAGAGGGAAAACACCCGCCCACTGATTGTTTGGGACTGACACACCTGGGGGCTGACTTTCATTTCCAAACCTCTTCCTCCTTCTCCTAAGGGACCGTTCGGTATTTATGGAATGGACCACCGGAGGAAAATAGGGGAGGGTCATGTCTTTTTATTTTATGCTGAGGGGAGGGTCATCCAACATTTTTTAGTCTGGGTGGGGGGGTCACCCAACGTTTTTATTCATGAAAAGAACAAAATTTCAAAGTGGTTTGTTTGGTGCATATTTATCCATGTAGCTCTCAGTCTCGGCCCCCCTACCCTAGCAGATGGTCTGACCCCATACACGGAGTTTGCTGGGGGGGGCAGGAGGAGCACTGCCCCCTGGTGGCTCAAACGGGTAATTGCATTGTTTAAAGAATTAGTGTAATAATTACATCTGGCATGACCAGATATTAAATAAATATCTTAAATAACACAAAACAACTAAATGGTGATAGGTATTACATCTGATTTCATATACTGCTTTAGTAAAAAATATATTACCTGGCTGACGATGGGAGCAGCAGGACGCAAAAAAACGAAAATTACTGTTACACTAGTCTGGACATGTTGCCGTGCCAACCTTGAAATAAAGGTTTCCTAAATGCCCTGTATATACATGTGATGTCAGCTTACTAATTGATGCGGGTTTTGTGCAGATTTATTTTTATTTTTATTATGTTTATTCCACTTTGTTTAAACGGTGAAGTGGAGAGGCCTCGTTCACCTGTTTGGAGCTGGCTGGTGAATGTGACGCTCGTATCGGCCTTGCTGGATACACCGTGACTCTGTTTGTGGATCTACTGATCGCTGTGGATTACTTTTTTTTCGTGTCATTGGATTACGGCAAAATGCGGATCTTTTCTCTCAACGTGTCTTAACGTTTTATGGTGAGTTTGGAGAGGCATCTCAACAGACTGTAGGTCCAACACTGATTGTTCACTGTTACATTTTAGTTGAATTTAAGCGTCTGTCTGTTGCGTTCCAAGACAGCCGTGCTGTGATTGGATTTCATAAGGGCGAATTGTTAAATTGTTACAATGTAACTTAAAATCTGCTTTAAAAATAAACATATGTGTTTTGGAATATAATGTTCAGCTTCGGCAGCTTTACCTATGTGCTAAAATATACAATGACGATAGTGACAAGTCCATAGCAACCAGTGTTGAATTGGTTATTTCCCAGCGTCCTTTGCTGAATGGTGTGATGTTTTATTGTTTTATTTCATGTGAATACCAGTTTACTAGAGGAGGAACTTGGTATTCAAAGTAATGCAGTAATGCATGAAGTGTGCATTTAGTTTCCATGCTTATTGTGTTTCCACAACAATGTTAGTGAGTAAATCTACTGAAATGGCCACCACACCATAACAGAGGAGTGGGATGTGTAAGATGAGAATGCAGAGGTTAACTCCTGTACATCGTGGCTGTAAAAATCAAATGGTATCTGTACTTCTTTGTTAAGTGCAAACTTGCACACAAGGGGAGGGTCATTCCTTTTTTTCAGATCATTTTGGAGGGTCATAGGAAAATTATTACTGATGAGGGGAGCGTCAAGTCTTTTTAGGTTAGAGGCCACAAAACTCCTCCGGTGGCCCCTTAATTAAATAATGAACAGTCCCTAAGCTCTCATTTTTAATCGTCTTCACTACTTCTCCCTCCGATTCCTATCTTATCCACTACTCTGTCTCTCATCTTGATCTGTTCCTGACTGAAAAACAGACGGGTATAAAGATTGATCCAACATCCTCCATGTTTCTTTCCACATCCCTGCCTCTTCAGATACAGAACAGGCTTCGTGTTTCGCACCGCAGAGAGAGGAGATAAGCTGACGGAAGACAACCTAAAAGCAACCAGATACCGACACCAGAGCCAGAGCTGTGTGCCCCAAAGTCTCCGGGACCAGAACCAGACCTGTCTGACCCAAGGACCCGTGACGGACAGACACCAGGCTGCAGTTTCTCTGCTGTTTGTGAGGCCTCCATCCGCTCCATTGGCTAGCGGCTAGTTGTCGCGCTAGCGGCTAATTGACCTGCCAGCTGACGAAAACCGGGACTAGAGCCAGAACTGTGAGCCCCTGAGATTCCGAGACTAGAACCGGACCTGTCGGGCCCAAAGACCCGCGATCTTAATCTGTGGTAATGTTTTATGTTTTGTGTGGACCCCAGGAAGAGTAGCTGATGTTCTGCATCAGCTAATGGGGATCCTAATAAAATAAAATCAAAAGTCGGATGCAGAATGCTGAAAAAATAAACCCTGAACCTTTAAATTGTGTTAAACTCAACTTCACAATTTTTGAAGTTTATCAGATTATTTTAGTTTCTGCTCCACTTGTGTTCAGTCTGTTCTTGTTTCTGACAGAATATAAACTGTGTAAGAGAGTCAGGGCTCCATCTGGTGGAACAATCCTCAACTCATCCTCAAAGATACACATTTATACACAAAACAGTCACATAAAATACCTGTCTCCCTACCAGAGGCGGCATCAGCTGATTTTGCCGGGGCTTCAGCCTCGAATGTATTTTGAAAAGTTGACTGACAAATATGATACTGGACAATAGCCTATGTAAACCCCCAAAATCATAAGTTGCCTTATTTCATTGTGCTTTGGCTTTGCACATACTGCATACAGCCTGTTAAAATAGACATAGGTCTTAAAAATAATTTAGCCTATAGAATAAGTTTCTCTGCTGTCGGCAATACTAATGATTTAGTTTGAAGATTGCGTGACGTGAAGTTTCCAGTCTACGGTTCAGATTCAAACACACGGAGCTCTGAAGCAGACCTGTGCGTTGCTTAGTGTCCACTCTCGCTGTAACAATACAGATGAGCAGCACACCTTCACTGGTCTGTGCAGCTTCAGGTTCATAATGGACGCGCTCTGCTGTCGACGTGCTGCGGCAGATGTGTCCCGTTTGTGCTCCGTGTATTTCTGCCGTAGTTTTGTGTTTCCACCTCCGATGTAGAGCAGCGTTCAGCCACTTCCCTAAACGTTGTCTCATTCAGAGACCAGAGACCCAAACGGGGCTCTGAGTCTGTCAGACAGTCTGAGATCTACCGTATCAGGTAGCAATCACGTAATGCACAGCAGGCTATGGTGCAGGTAGATTATTTTCTGAAATATAGTGACTGTATTCTTGTAAAAGCCTATTATCACTTTATTTTTCTCAAAATATCACGACTACTCCAAATCACAGAGAAAACAGACATATTCTGAATGTGCTCAAACACATCTGAAATGTTACAGTCCAGGGGTTTATTATTTTTTTTTAAATGAATTTATGTATCACTAAGGTGAGGTGAAGTTAATGAAGTTACTTCCTCAACAAAAGACGCAAAAGAGGAGGGAAGAGTAAATGATGACTCAGATATAATTAGAAAAGTCGATCTACAGGAGAATAAATAGATGAAAGCAATACAGAAAGCCTGAGAGCCTTACTGTAATATATTCCATTATGTTTTTAATTTAATTTAATTTAACAAATCGGAAAACATAACCTTGGCCTTTGGGTTGCCAGGCCAGTTATGATTAGGCCAAATGTTGGTTCCATCTAAGTTATATCCACAAACTGAGCAGCTAAAATGAACATACACTGGCTGTTAAAAGCCAGGTAAGCCAATCCCTGTTTTGCATTGCATTCAGTTTTTTTAAGTGGATCCGGGCTAAGCCCAGAGTCTACTCAAGTCCTAGAAACGCCCCTGCTCCCTACCTGCCCCCCTACCTGCCTCCCTACCTGCCCCCAATCCAAATTAATGCACATTGGAGAGTTTTGAATAAATAACTGGATGTTACAATTATGAGTTTAAGAGTTGTAAGATCGTACCACATAGTTGTGATAATAGTACCAAAGTGATAACCAAACCTGTAATCTCTCTCTTTACACAAAGCTGGTTTGGAGCTGGACGACCAAAGTGATCCATGCAGACCAAGCTCTCAGGGTTTATCTTCTAGTTTGAATAACTGGAGAAGAACAACAGAGAGAGTTTGTGAGGGAAGAGATGATATCAGAACGGCCTTAGAAAGAGTCATTCATGTGTTCATTTCCTGGTGGTTAGATTGCTGCAGAGCTCTCTTCTCATGCCTCGCAACAACAAACTTCAACTGATTAAAAACACCACAGCCAGACTCAGAACCAGGTCCAAGAGGAGAAAACACATTTTAACATCACGTCTGAGACTGCTTTCAACATTTACATCAGCACCTTTAATGGGACTAAAAGAAGACACTAAATGTCTGAAAGTAGACACTAAATGTGTGGA
>NC_050182.1:17666870-17749370 GCF_008315115.2 Sander lucioperca | reverse complement strand
TCTATTATTGTAGGTCATCATTGACAGTAAGCTGCATCGGAGCAACGTGTGAAAACATCTTAAAGTGTGAAAACAACATCTTAACTTCCTCTTTTTGGGTTTTCCGCATTCGTCTTTGAGCGTCAGTAACGTGAGTATTTAAATTAGGATCAGTGGGGGGGATGTCTGAACCTGTAGCTGAATGTTTACCGTATATGGAGATGATATTCAGCTGTTTGTTTCAGAGACAACCTCTCTCTGTGGGAGGATATAAGACTGCAGATTATTTCATTTCTCTGTCATAACATTCTTCAGATTTGCATCGTGTCAGAGTTCTGCTCTTCTTCTTCTTCTTCATCTGCAGACTTTGCGAAGTTTAGATTTTACATTTCTACATTTTTGGAACTTCTACCCTGAAACTTTCCCCACCAACTCTTCGGTAAGACTCTGATTCTTCTCCAACTTTTATTATTTATAACCTTCTTCAACGTTTTTCGACAATTGTTTTGTTGTTTTTTCCAACATTTTTGTCACTTATTAACAATTTTGCTGCATTTTCATTTTTTTTTCAACTTTTGTTGGTGGTTTATGGACAATTGTTTTTGACATTTTATACACACACACACACCCCCCCAACAATTTAGTCACTTTTTTAACGTTTTGGGCACTTTTTCGACTTTTTAGTTGTTTTTAAATTTTTTGGTCAATTCCTATGTTGTTAGGGTTGCAAACATGAACAAAAATACAATTTACATTCATTCTTCTGACATTTTTGTCACTTTTTTGACATTTTTGGTCCTTTTTTTGATTGTTTTCTCAAGAACCTTGAAGTTAAATGTGATGCAACATAGTTAAATGTGATGTAATATTTGTTATGTGATATTCCAGGTATCCTCCTGCTGCTGACTCTAGAACTTATCTCTCTCCTGTCATTCAGGTAAATATACTTTATATTGTTTTTCTGAGAAAGCTGCCTCAGACCACGGTCCGGTTTAAAAGACCAAACATTGGTCCGATCAACTGAACCTTGGTCCGGTTCGTTTATAGTGTGAAAGCATTTTTTGGATGGTTCGGACTTTCAGACCAAATACAAGAAGCTCTGGCAGGCTCTCCTCGTGTTAGAAGACCGGGGAATAGCTCGGTACTTAGTCTGTAGGGGGAGAGCAGCAGTCAGTAGAGGAGAGCAGCAGTCAGTAGGAGAGAGCAGCAGTCAGTAGGAGAGAGCAGCAGTCAGTAGGGGAGAGCAGCAGTCAGTAGGAGAGAGCAGCAGTCAGTAGGAGAGAGCAGCAGTCAGTAGGAGAGAGTCAGTAGGAGAGAGCAGCAGTCAGTAGGGGAGAGCAGCAGTCAGTAGGAGAGAGCAGCAGTCAGTAGGAGACAGTCAGTAGGAGAGAGCAGCAGTCAGTAGGAGAGAGTCAGTAGGAGAGAGCAGCAGTCAGTAGGAGAGAGTCAGTAGGAGAGAGCAGCAGTCAGTAGGGGAGAGCAGCAGTCAGTAGGAGAGAGCAGCAGTCAGTAGGAGAGAGTCAGTAGAGGAGAGCAGCAGTCAGTAGGAGAGAGCAGCAGTCAGTAGGAGAGAGCAGCAGTCAGTAGGAGAGAGCAGCAGTCAGTAGGAGAGAGCAGCAGTCAGTAGGAGAGAGCAGCAGTCAGTAGGGGAGAGCAGCAGTCAGTAGGGGAAAGCAGCAGTCAGTAGGAGAGAGCAGCAGTCAGTAGGAGAGAGGAGAGAGCAGCAGTCAGTAGGAGAGAGGAGAGAGCAGCAGTCAGTAGGAGAGAGCAGCAGTCAGTAGGAGAGAATCAGTAGGAGAGAGCAGCAGTCAGTAGGAGAGAGCAGCAGTCAGTAGGGGAGAGTCAGTAGGGAAGAGCAGCAGTCAGTAGGAGAGAGCAGCAGTCAGTAGGAGAGAGCAGCAGTCGAATTGAAAAAACTCCGACACAGGGAGAGGAGACGAGAGTACGGGGAAGCCCGTCTACAAACCAATCAGTTATAAGTATCTGGAGACTCAGTTCACGTATGTGATGACGACAGGACGTAGTTTTGTCACGTAGAGATCTTTAGATCTTGTATAACTGCAGTGTGAAACCAAAACTTACCGGATCAAATGTTACAATGGAACAAAAACATGAACCTTGGTTTAGATTTTCAGGAGTGAAAACACCCTAAGATGGTACTTGCGCACTTGCGTGTGTGTGTGTGTGTGTGTGTGTGTGTGTGTGTGTGTGTGTGTGTGTGTGTGTGTGTGTGTGTGTGTGTGTGTGTGTGTGGAGTCTTCTTTGATCTCTTGGCTACCTCATTTCATCCACTTTCTTTTCTTTCTTTATTCCTTGGTTGGTTGGTTATATATTCTAGTCTGACTATGTGTTGAGGATGTCAGAAACGTTGATAAAAAGGGTTGGTGATGTAATGGATGCTGATGTTGTTGTTGACGATGGTCGATTATATTGTTTCAACTTTGTAGGCTGCACTTTTTCCTACCCTATGTATACTTAGACGCTGCTATCCATGCACCTTGTACTGGTATTTATTTTTCCTCGTACTGTTACGGTTGTGTTCCAGTTGGACTGTGTGTAGAACTTGTATGTATTTAGGTGTCTTGTATGTGTTTTTTTCAATAAAGTTGACGTGCGTGTGTCGTCAGAGTAAAGTCTCTAACAGCTTTTATATGATAATATAAAGAGATGTTAGATATGTCAGAGTAAAGTCTCTAACAGCTTTTATATGATAATATAAAGAGATGTTAGATATGTCAGAGTAAAGTCTCTAACAGCTTTTATATGATAATATAAAGAGATGTTAGATATGTCAGAGTAAAGTCTCTAACAGCTTTTATATGATAATATAAAGAGATGTTAGATATGTCAGAGTAAAGTCTCTAACAGCTTTTATAACTCTGTATTCTCCAGATCAACATGAAGATCTCTATCTTTGCCGGTTTTCTGCTGCTCTCTGCTGCCGTGCTCTCTGTGGACGGACAAAGTTGGCCTAGGTTTCAAGATAAGCATATCAACGCTGGGATGACTAAGTACCAATGTGACGATGTGATAAAAGTAAAAGAAATCAACAAAATAAACTCATTATGTAAGGACAGAAATACCTTCATCATCACAACGTCTTTGCAAACCGTCAAAGACATTTGTGGGGATGAAGGAACCAAATACACTGACCCAAATAAACCTGAAGCTAATAATCTGAAGAAAAGCAAAAAACCCTTTGAGATTGTTGACTGCAATTTGAAAACTCTTAATGCTAAGTATCCCGACTGTCAGTACGATGGTACATCAGTCGAGAAGGCGTACACCTGTTCACTTTCAAAAGTTTCTTCCAAAGTAATCTATTACTACCTGATGAACCAGAGTAATCTATTACTACCTGATGAACCAGAGTAATCTGTTACTACCTGATGAATCAGAGTAATCTGTTACTACCTGATGAACCAGAGTAATCTGTTACTACCTGATGAATCAGAGTAATCTATTACTACCTGATGAATCAGAGTAACTTGTGTCTCCTGTTGAATAAAACACACGTGACAGTTTAACTCTGGGTCTGTTTTTAATGTCGTCATGTTCACTCATTCATAAAGTAGTCTGGCTATGTAACAAAGAGACAGTACTTTGTGTAGATAAAGTAGATGTGGGTTAAACTACAGATCAATATAATAACAATAACAAACTGCAGACAGTATAATAACTTTTTTGTTTTAACTGTGTAAGAAAACATCTGATTCTCTGAAGACAAGAAGCCTGAAAACTGCAGACGTTAAATGTACAATATGTAACTTTCTGCCCCTCGTTGCTGGAATTCGATGGTTGAGATGACTGCACAGACAGATACATCTGTCGCAACAACTATTAATACAACAACTGTGTGTCCGAGCAACTGACAGATATAAACATGTCAGGAATTAATGTTTACGCTTGCTACATGTACAGTAAATATTAGCATTACATTTGATCAGAGGTGGAAAGTATAACCATACCGTACTTAAATACAATTGTAAGCTACTTTATAGGCTACTTCTAGAGTCAAGTAGGCTATTGTACATTTTACTTCACTTTTTATTTTAAAGTTTTAGTTACTTTGCAGATTCAGATTAATACTACAAAATATTATGAAAAAATGATAATCTATTAAAGTGGATAAAGATGAGACTTTGTTGATCCAGTGGTGAAACACAAGCTACCTGGCAAGTCATACTTCTGCTGTCATTTTGGTGAAAGGAACTCAAAAGGAACATAAAAGTAGTGTAAAGCATCATATATATATATATATATATATATATATATATATATATATATATATATATATATATATATATATATATATATATATATAGTAGAGCATATATATATATATATATATATATATATATATATATATATATATATATATGGGGTAGTAGAGCCCGACAGATAAAGGATTTTTAAGGCCGATATCAATACAAATATTTGGTGATTTAAAAATCCAATATTCCAATATATTGGCTGATATATATATTTTTTTAAATCCAGAAATGCATAACAAAACATAAACAGATTTCCCTAACATTAGTTATTTGTAGTTATTTATGAGTCCTCACTAAAATAATGTGATAATGCAGTTTAAAAATAAACTTGTTTGTTTTATTGTCACAACAGAACAAAATATATTAACGTTCTGGTAAATAAAATGTATGAAAATCCAACCTTAAGATATGAAACTTAAAGTCCTTTGAACAAAAACACAATAACAAAAGCAGGGTTGCTCACGGTTAACAAACTCAGAGTTTTCACTAAAACAGCTTTCTGAAATGGACCCTGATCTCTCTGGGAACCATTCACCAAAAAAGGAAACAATGAAGGGAGATAAATGTGTATCTTTGAGGATGAGTTGAGGATTGTGCCACCAGATGGAGCCCTGACTCTCTTCACAGTTTATATTCTGTCAGAAACAAGAACAAACTGAACACAAGTGGAGCACAAACTAAAATAATCTGATAAACTTCAGCTCTGATCTCTAAATGGTTGATGTTGATGATGCTGCTGTTTTTAAGGAGAGAAACTAATAGACAGAAACATCATCTTTACCTTTATTAATCTTCCATAATATGTCTTCTTTCAGAAAACATTCATGTTACTACACTCTGTCTGTTTTACAAAAAATACTAGTCTTAATGTCATTAATGAGAGAGGTTTGATGCTGATATCTGTTACTTAATGTTAGAAAATTTTGGATTTACATTTTTACCGTCTTATTATTATTAAATCTGTTTGTATAATAAGACCATTATAATTATACTGAGTGTACTCTAAACAAGATACCATGGAGCCATTGACTGTGATGCTGAGGAAAGAACATGTCCTCCCCGAATGAGATAAACTGACGACATTGACTCTTTGTTATGACATCTGTCATTCCACATTGTATTACAAAAGCTGCTGTAGAAAGTGTTTCGATAGACATTTCTGTACTGTAGTGCTGAAATTGGCTCCTTGTGTTCGCAAGTAAAAATGAACATTGAGAGAATTCCTGCGGTTTCTGTCTATTCTTGATAATGTAATTATCCTAACACTTAAATGTTTAAAACTGTTCACCTGTAGTAGGTAGTAGTGTTTAACATGCCTGAATTTTCCAATTCATATCTTTAAATGTTTACAGTTCATCACAATCAGTAACATCCTTTTGTCCAATCTGTAGTCACATTTTCACACAATAACACAACCAGCCCAACATCGGTGTGTTCAGGCCATTCCATTAACACAATCCATGTTGTTTCCTCAACATATGCAGTCAGTTAACCCAGGGACATCCTGGTGAAACGTTCCCGATATAGACTACCAGTAACCTAACGGTACTATTCAGGTCACGTTGTTGTAAAAGATTGAATATGTTAATTCTTAGCTCACCAGTTCATCTTAAAGTAACCTTGCTTATTGTACACAATGTGTTTTATTTACTTTCTTAATTCATAATAATAATAATAATAATAATAATTAATTACATATATATATATATATATATATATATATATATATATATATATATATAAATATATATATATGTGTATATGTATATATACATATGACACTCAAAGTCCTTTGGGGGAAGAGGGGGGGGACTACTCTCTACCACCACCAATGTGTAGCTCCCACCTGGGTGACAGGTAGGTTTTTACCCTGTACACGTGTCCAAATATACAGTATATTTTGAGGTATTATGTAGTATAACAGTGAATTGCTTACTAATGAGAAAATGGAAATTCTAATACATAGTAGGTGAGATCTGAAATTATGCTTTTGTCAACAAAATCTTTTAAGTTTTTATTCTTTGTGCAAAGAAGGTTCAGTACATCCCAGAATAATCTGAGAGAATGAACAAAGGAAGGAGAAAGCAGACGGTACTTTTGTACTTCTGTTGCTGGGCAGGAAAAGGCCTGGTTGGGAGGGGGGGGGGCTTTGGTTACCATAGAGGAACAAACTATATGTGGTCAAAAGAGCATACATCAGTACATCCTGACTAGACATTTGAATTCAAGTAGAAACTGCAGATTCATAAGAAAGATTAAGCAGCAGTAAAACAAATAAATACATTTCCCTTTTGATTATTCATTAATCATTATTTTACAAAACATTTCACAGTTTTCAACAGGGGTGATTCTAGGATCAGACCTTTAGGGGAGCTCTGCCCATAATGAGAACGTGACACGGCTAAATCAGTAGTTTCATTATCTGATCATCTCTGACAGTGGTGTAGTGGTCCCTGGAGAAGTGGGTATACTCTCAGTTTTCACCTTTTTTTTAACTTTTTTATTTTTAAAAGTAGTCCAGAAAAAAGCCCTGTTTTAGAAACAGTGACATGTAAGACTATGATTTAGTTTACCCAAAAATCTGTCATTTCTACTTGCTCACTATTATAAAATGATCATGACTTGATTAGGAGCAGTTTGTAGTTACTACTGGTCACACAAGCAGCCTGGATGAATGTAAAATGTATTTATCATGAGGCAAACATGGTGTTATCTCTTCTCCTCTAAATGTGCAGTCATATTGCCACTGGCAATTTGCCAGTAGTTTAAAATAATGATTCATTTGGAAACCACCTTAAAACTTACCTCAGAATTATGTCTTCCATCAACTGGGGTGGCACACCGCCGCTTGTGTTATTTCTTCTTCTGTTGTTTGGTCTGCTGCCGTTATCGTAGTCAAGTGGCACCGGCACCTGAGGGTTTTTTTTGTTTTTTTTCACTGGTACCTGAGGTATTAGCGATATTTTCCTCGGCATGACCCGCCCTACTCTGCCTCTGATTGGCTCATCAGTCATCATGCCTAAAG
This sequence comes from Sander lucioperca, assembly GCF_008315115.2. Classification (NCBI taxonomy): domain Eukaryota; kingdom Metazoa; phylum Chordata; class Actinopteri; order Perciformes; family Percidae; genus Sander; species Sander lucioperca. Next base: position 17,742,092 of record NC_050182.1, on the reverse strand, counting down.
TTAACCAATCTAATCAGTGAAAGCAGCGAGTACCAGCCAATTAGAGGCAGAGGAGGGTGGGTCATGGCTTCACTATCCTTCAGGAAAAAATGGGCAATCTGGCCCACAGATATTACTGAATGGTGCACATCAGGGGGGATTTAGAAGTGGGTATACGCAATGCTGACTGAAAAATAAGTAGGTATACGCCGTATACCAGCGTATACCCTGGACTACACCACTGATCTCTGAGCTACTGAACAACAACATCAGCTATCATTTGTTGACACTATGATGGAACTAAACCTGACACTTCATAAGTCTCAGTAATAATGACCAGTTTCACACAATGTTCCAACATTCAGCAATTTAATCAGCAACTGAATCAACATTGAGCCATTTTTTAGAATGAGTGCAACTGATGCTTCACATATGTGCACACAAGGGGTGCATACTTGTTTTGGAGGTAATAAATATCTTGAGCTAGTAGTTTAGCTTCTCCTAATAGTGGAGATCTTCATCAGTTTTTTCTGGACCAGTCTGTGCTTCTAGTTTCACCATCCATAAGTCTTCTTAGTTCAGGCCAGATGGAAGCATCAAAAACAGCATCAGTCTATTTGTCCTGTTTATCATATTATTCAGGAGAATAAATTCCATAACATGCCAATATAATACAGAACTTTTTTTGCAAATATATTTTATTCGTAAATTCTTATTAGAATTTACAAATAAGATATTATCTTATAGATATTATCTTATAGATATAGAATAAGATAGTATCTTGTTTTATTTTGATCGACCAAAACAGCTGTTTATGTAGGATATTAATTGTAAGAATGGCTTTGTGAAATCTTCACATCATCAATGAGAGGCAATAGGACATCCTGGTGAAACGTTGCTGATATAGACTACCAGTAACCTAACGCTACTGTTCAGGTAACGTTGTTGTAAAAAATGGAATACTTTTAATTCTTAACTCACCAGCGCATGTTAAAGTAACTTGCTTTTTGTACAGGATGTGTTTCATTTTCTTTCTTAATTTATAATAATAATAATTCATTACATTTATATATGTGTATATGTAAGTATATACAGTATATGACACTCAAAGTGCTTTGGGGGAAGGAGGGGGTGGGGGGGAACTACTCTCTACCACCACCAACCTGTGGTTATCATAGATGAACCAACCACATGTGGTCAAAACAGCATGCATACATCAGTACATCCTGACTAGACATTTGTATTCGAGCAGAAACTGCAGATTTATGAGAAAGATTAATCAACAGTATAACAGATTAATACATTTCCACCTTTTGATTATTCATTAATCATTATTTTTGCAAAAAATGTCACAGTTTTCAACAGGAGTTATTCTAGGATCAGATCTTTAGGGAGGCTCAGCCCCTCATGAGAATGTGACACAGATACAGTGCCTTGCAAAAGAGTTAACCCGAACAATGAAAATATGATCATAAATGTGATCTCACAGGGGTAAATGGCAAATATGAACCATAAATGATGTATATATCATTGGTAATTGAGCTAAAGTAAACATCTGTTAAGTATTTTTACATAAATTGTTATGGCTGTATTGATTTAAAAGTCTAATAATGTGGTGGGTCCACCAGACCAGGGAACATTGGCTGTGTAACAAAAATATGAACACCAAACAAGGGTTAAACACTTATCTACATACACCAACCAGCTCTGTCTTCCTGCTGCCTAACAGGAGGCTGCATAAAGAAACGAGGCTCACTGAATCAAAGATGACAAGCGCTGTAATAAACAAATGTTCAGTAGGTTGCCGATCTGTGTTAAATTTTGACATAAATACTCCCAAATCTTCCCATTTGCGTCCTGTATGCTCAGAGAGGGAAACATGAAGGGATGAATGATACACTGTCAACATGTTCTGTTCTTCAGGGTCTAATGAAATACTGCAACACCCTTGTTATCTGACCCAAATATTTGCGTGATTGTCATTCATTTTTTGCTGTCCCTGTAACATTGTTTTTCATACACTTTGTCTGACCCTAATGACACGAGTGATGTACGGTGTAGTGAGTCCTTCTGCACGTCTTGTGTGTTATAAGCAGAAGTGCATTTCCTGGCTTCTTCCAAAAGTCAGTCACTGACAGACATACAATAAATGATCAGAGTCATATTTATCAAATCCTATCACTTTACAAATTTTAGAATCCAATTCCTAATGTTAACATGAGATCACATCCCTATAGATTGACATTACTGACACAGGAGAAATGCATGTTTGAAAAAGTTGCCTGTGTTGTTGGTGCACGAACATGTGCACAAAAAAGTGACATGTTTATTCTTTTCTTTAATTTTTTTCTGATGCACCAACAAAATGAACATAGTCGTCACTAACTTTGAGAGAAGCTGTATCAGGAAATGCAAAGACTTAATTACTGAATGTGTGCTGAATGTGCAACTAAATCAACATTGATGCATTTTCTAGAATGGGTGCAACTGATGCTTCACATAGGTGCGCACAAGGGGTGCATTCTTGTTTTGGAGGTAATAAATATCTTAATCTAGTAGCTTAGCTTCTCCTAATAGTGTATGTGTCAGAATGTGCGTGTGCTGTAGGTGTAGTACCGTCCTCCTGCGGTCTCTCCCCCCTCCTCGTTTCAGTCGGCCTGATGGCTGCTGGTCTGTTGTCTGTTGGTTCTATCTGCAGCACACCTCAGGGTCATGTGGGTGGCGTCCCATGGAGCTTCCTCTCCCACGCTGGCCTCTGCTCTGACCTCAGTCTCTCCTTGGAACATGGTCAGAGCTGCTGTGTGGAGATCTTCATCAGCTTTTTCTTGACCAGTCTGTGGCTTCTACTTTCACCATCATAAGTCTTCTTAGTTCAGGCCAGACGGAGGCATCAACTGGTGTGAACCAGCTCTGTGGTTATCATAGAGGAACTAACTACTTGAGGTGTGAACAGCATGAAAAGTGCATGCATACCTCAGTACATCCTGACTGAAAACTAGCTGAAAACACAGACACACACACACACACACACACACACACACACACACAGAGAGAGAGAGAGAGAGAGAGAGAGAGAGAGAGAGAGACACACACACACACACACATACACACACACACACATAGAGAGAGAGAGACACACACACACACACACACACACATAGAGAGAGAGAGACACACACACACACACACACACATACACACACACACACATAGAGAGAGAGAGAGACACACACACACACACACACACACACACACATAGAGAGAGAGAGAGACACACACACACACACACACACATAGAGAGAGAGAGAGAGACACACACACATACATACACACACACACACACATAGAGAGAGAGAGAGAGACACACACACACACACACACACACACAGACACACACTCACACTCACACACACGCACACAAACACACACACACACACACACACACTCACACACACACACACACACAGACACACACACACTCACACACAGACACACACACACACACTCACACTCAAACACACACACACACACACACACACACACACACTCACACACACACAGACACACACACACTCACTCACACACACAGACACACACACACTCACACACAGACACACACACACACACACACACACAATCACACTCACACTTGATTTCCTGTGGTTGTCTTTGACCATCACCATCAGTGAAGTGTGTATTTATGTGTGATCTGTGGGTGTAACACCTGAACTTGGAGCTGATTGGTCACCATATATGGTGATGAACTTCAGAGACAACCTCTCTCTGTCGGACGATATAAGACAGGAGATGATTTCATTTTTCTGTCTGCAGACTCTTCAGATTTGCATCATGTCAGAGTTTACTCTTTGTTTTATGAAACCAGCTGAGTAAAGGACAGACTGAAGCTTTCTGCAACAACTCTTCAGTAAATTGCTGACTAATAATAATCTCATCTAATCTCAGGTAAATATAACTCTGTGTTCCCAGACTATCATGAAGATCTCTATGTTTGCTGGTGCTGCTTTCTGCTGCTGGAGAATATCCAAGAGTTTATCCATCAACATGGATAGTTAATACATTCACTCTTTCAATGCTTTTTGGCTCTTTTTTGATGCCTTTCTATGTTTTCAACGCTGCCTATAAATCACCATTTCATTGTTTGTTAACAGTAAAATAAGTACAAAGTATAATGAACTAAATGTTACCATTTATTAATGATGGTTATTGTAACTGTGTTCTCCAGATAACCATGAAGCACACACACACACACACACACACACACACACACACACACACACACACACAGGTTTGTGGCATTATCTTGTGGGGACCCGTCATTTACATAATACATTCCCTAGCCCCTTACCCTAACCTTAACCATCACAACTAAATGCCTAACCTTAAGGCCGGTTACACACTGGATGCATCGCGCGAGCGTGTCAGCTGCGTACCGTGTCCGTTTATATTTCGTCTCCCATGGTAACAGGTCAGAGCTTACACACTGCCTGCCTGAGACACCTGCCTGCTAGAAATAGAACCGACGCCTATTTTTCACGCGAGACGCGAGCGTGTTGGAAGCGTTTCCAGGCAACATAGAATAGGAAAATATGTTTATATGTCATTTAGACACGAATGCGTATTAATAAATGACATCTTGATGTTTGAAAGTCTCGAGGTTTTGACATCAATGTAGATATAAATGTAATAAAAAATTTCAGAGAAAAGATTTTCAAATATTGCACCTGTCATACAGAACGAAATATTCTGTAACATATTTTCCAGTCAATACTGCCGACGTTGTCCATAACCTAATTCTAACCCTAATCCTAAAACCAAGTCATAACCCTCAAACAGACCTTTAACCTTGTGGGGTCCAGCATTTTGGGCCCACAAAGCTGTCGGGACCCCACAAGTATACTGGACTCCCGGTTTTTGGACCCCACGAATATAGTTAAACAAGAACACACATACACACCTTATTGCTGCTTCTTGTACAGGTTTTTTTTTAAGCTTTGTCACTTTTTACTTTTTTTTTCACACTTTTAACCCTCGCTTCTTCAACATTCACTCGCTTAGAAATCATTTGATTGTTTGTTGGCAGTAAAATAAATATAAAGTATAATTTTATTTATATTTTGATATATATTGATATTTTGTTTATCATTTCTTAATTATGGTTATTGTCAAGTGTTACTAAAGAGATGTTAGATATGTCAGAGTAAAGTCTCTAACAGCTTTTATATGATAATATAAAGAGATGTTAGATATGTCAGAGTAAAGTCTCTAACAGCTTTTATATGATAATATAAAGAGATGTTAGATATGTCAGAATAAAGTCTCTAACAGCTTTTATATGATAATATAAAGAGATGTTAGATATGTCAGAGTAAAGTCTCTAACAGCTTTTCTAACTCTGTATTCTCCAGATCAACATGAAGATCTCTATCTTTGCTGGTGTTCTGCTGATCTCTGCTGCCGTGATCTCTGCTGATCTGATGTTCCTGGGACCAGAACCTGCAGATGATATATATACATCATTTGAATATAAGCATATCGTCTGGGCGATGATTCCGGCCAACTGTACCGGTGTGATGAATGCCAAAAAGAGCAGAGACGACAACAACAAGAAGAACTGTAAGCCCTTCAATACCTTCATCATAGGGAGGTTTGATGATGTCAAAGCCGCCTGTAAGAAGAATGAAGTCAGAGGAACAAAAAGAACAACCAGAAAGAGTTTTGATGTTGTTGATTGCAGAACTAGACAAAAAAAAACGTTTCCGTGTAATTATACTGGTTCGACTCGCAACCGGAAAATTGTAGTTCTTTGTGACGAGCGTGGCTTTCCTTATCACCTTGTTAGGGTTATTCCTCAGAAATGATCACCTGATGAACCAGAGTAATCTGTTACTACCTGATGAACCAGAGTAATCTGTTACTACCTGATGAACCAGAGTAATCTGTTACTACCTGATGAATCAGAGTAATCTGTTACTACCTGATGAACCAGAGTAATCTGTTACTACCTGATGAATCAGAGTAATCTGTTACTACCTGATGAATCAGAGTAATCTGTTACTACCTGATGAACCAGAGTAATCTGTTACTACCTGTTGAATCAGAGTAATCTGTTACTATCCAGAGTAATCTGTTACTACCTGATGAATCACAGTAATCTGTTACTACCTGCTGAACCAGAGTAATCTGTTACTACCTGTTGAATCAGAGTAATCTGTTACTATCCAGAGTAATCTGTTACTACCTGATGAATCAGAGTAATCTGTTACTACCTGATGAATCAGAGTAATCTGTTACTACCTGTTGAATCAGTGTAATCTGTTACTATCCAGAGTAATCTGTTACTACCTGATGAATCAGAGTAATCTGTTACTATCCAGAGTAATCTGTTACTACCTGATGAATCAGAGTAATCTGTTACTATCCAGAGTAATCTGTTACTACCTGATGAATCAGAGTAATCTGTTACTACCTGATGAGTCAGAGTAATCTATTACTATGTGATAAATCAGAGTAACTTGTGTCTCCTGTTGAATAAAACACGTGACAGTTTAACTCTGGGTCTGTTTTTAATGTTGTCATGTTCACTCATTCATAAAGTAGATGTGGGTAAAACTACAGATCAATATAATAACAATAACAACAACTATTTTAGTTTTAACTGTAAGAAAACATCTGATTCTCTGAAGACAAGAAGTCTGAAAACTGCAGAAGTTAAACATACAATATGTAACTTTCTGCCACTAGGGGTCTCTCAACCTGAACACTGGATGGTAACACAGACTTCTGATGATGTTGGGAAGTTGCGTGGAATTATGGGAGTTGTAGTTTTAATTGTTAAACACCGTCGCTGATTAGAATCTGTTCAAGGATGAGTTTACCCATTCAAGTTTATTCACGTGTTTAGTAACGTTTACTCACGTTATTCTAATATAATAGCTGCAGTTTCCCCAAAATAATTGTTTTTCTTGATATGAATCATATTCACACACACAGACACACAGACACACAGACACACACACACACACACACACACACACACACACACACACACACACAGATACATACATGTCAACATGACTGAGAGCTCTTCTTGTTGAAAAAGGGAACAATGAAGAGAGATAAATGTGTATCTTTGAGGATGAGTTGAGGATTGTTCCACCAGATGGAGCCGTGACTCTCTTACACAGTTTATATTCTGACAGAAACAAGAACAGACTGAACACAAGTGGAGCACAAACTAAAATAATCTGTTCAACTTCAGCTCTGAACTGTAAATGCACTAGAGTTTAGATTCTCTGCCTGTACTTGACCCTCTGGCCGATATTTCCCACCACTAGCCTGGCGCCGGGCCCTTGATCAAGCGTTTGTGTTCTTTTTTAGTCTTTACTTTATTAGCCTAATTGAAGGAAGATTGATTCAAAGTAGTGAGTGATACAGAGTGCACTGTAAAAATAAAATTATTTTCCTTATTTGGGGGGGTTTAGGAACATTTTGGGGTAGCGTCAGCCCCCCTAAAATAGGCCTAAAGACGTCCCTGGTTTTAATGCAGAAATGTTACATATTGTACCTTTAACCAGTATATTCAGTAAGAATATTTATGATTTAACCCTAATATCTTCCTCTTTTTGATTTTCTACAGAATGGTGAGCTTCAAGTTATTTGTAAGTATGCTAATGATTATAATGTTTTTTAACAAAAATGTAAGAAGTTAATTTCAACTATGTAAGTGATTATTACACGTGTATTTTCCTTCACAGAAGAAAACCAAACGCATCTTTTTACAGGACATTCTGGACTGAAATATGTCCAGAACGTCCTGTAAAGAACAAGGCATTGTGGGTCGGCAGTGAGCTGGGAATCCCTGCCTCAGCTCATGGCAGACTTGTCAAGATTTATCAAAATCACAAGGTATGTATTTGAAATGGTCTTAGCTGAGATTCACAACTAACTATTGTGGGGTGTTGTGGAGATGCCAGCACTCTCAATAACTTTCTGAAAGAAAATGACTCCTACATATTTGAGCCCATCATAGTTGAATATTAAGGCACAATAGCATAATGTTGAACTGTTTTTCATTTAATTGGGAGAATAATACACATTAATAACATCTACGTCTTGTTCTGTGGTGTAACGTTAACTTAGTTTAATGAGCTCATTTCCATCTGCTGGCTATTGAACAGCATGTCAACAGTTAGCAAGACTATAACGTTAATATATCTATGATAAAAATGTCATTGTTCTATAACTGGCTCGGGTATGGTCGGGCTTGGTGTTTTTTTTTTTGGGCCCGATCTAAGCTTTAACACACACACTCTTTAGAAACAGACACACAGACAGAACAAAAACATGTTGCACAAATCTTCTCCAGCACGTTACACTTTATTCACCAAACACTGAGCCCAGATTCAGACTGAAGACTTCTAAAATATGACCCAAAACTGATCGTAAACAGGCCGAAAACTCACTGAAACTGAGAGTTAAACGGTCTTTAGGGTTTCCTGGGTGAAAGTCTTGTTAACTTTTCTGGAACATTAACCTTTTACTCTTCAGAGCACTATGTATGAATGCTTCATCATCCTCACCTCTTGGCTCCGCCCACAGGAAACCAACCAGCCGTCTCCATGGAGATGACCAAGCGTGATGAAGGTGGAGTAGGATGACGTCACCACTGAGCATGCCCAGTGAGCTGCTCTCTGTACCATGTGTCTGCTTGTGCCGATAAAGCTTTGATTCAAACATTTACCTTTGAATAAAGACTTTGATGCAGTAAATGTTTTTTCTTTGCCTCAAACTGACTGAAAACTGGCTGTTAACAAGCCGTAATATAGCTGAAAAACTGGCCGTAAAATGACCAAAAACTGGCCAAAAACTGAGCTTTTTTTTTTGTGCACAAAAGGACACAAATGTCAAGCAGAAATGACAAAGGAAAAACTCAAAACAGACTCAAAATGTCATTCTTTTTGTCTTTTTTTTAGTTTTTTTTTACGTATTTATCAACATTTTTGTCTTTATTTTGTACCAACAATTATGGGGATTTTCTTTCAGCCTCATATTTCACTTTGTAATATAAAGCAATGTTTTACAATGTACTAAAAACATGTTAACTTCCTCTTTTAGATTTCCTGTGTTCGTCTTTGACCGTCAGTGACGGATCAGTGGGAGTGTAACACCTGAACCTGTAGCTGATTGTTGACCATAATGATCAAACATTTTTGGAATTAAAATAGCCCCACATCATCACATACCCTTCACCATACCCCACATCATCACATACCCTTCACCATACCCCCACATCATCACATACCCTTCACCATACCCCACATCATCACATACCCTTCACCATACCCCACATCATCACATACCCTTCACCATACCCCACATCATCACATACCCTTCACCATACCCCACATCATCACTTACCCTTCACCATACCCCACATCATCACTTACCCTTCACCATACCTAGAGATTGGTATGGGGTACTTTGCAGAAAATCATCTCTCAATGCAAATCAAACCAGCTATTAGGCTAACTGAAATAAAACCATGTTAATCTCTAGGTATGGTGAAGGGTATGTGATGATGTGGGGTATGGTGAAGGGTATGTGATGATGTGGGGTATGGTGAAGGGTATGTGATGATGTGGGGGTATGGTGAAGGGTATGTGATGATGTGGGGGTATGGTGAAGGGTCTGTGATGATGTGGGGACCAAGGGAACTTCAGGATGCATAGTATCCTGGATCCATGAAATAACTGGCCTTTCAAAATAAAAGTCTGCCTGCCTCTAGGGGAATTTTACATAGGGGTGTACTGACTTATGCCCCCTGTATTTTAAGGAAGAACATTTATTTACGATACATTATTCATTCACAAAGAAAGTTGGTGTCCTTAAAGGTCTGACTTTTCAAATTTGTTTTAATTAAGGCATTAAGATCAATTTTAAAAAGATGATTTTTTTATTCTTCTTTTTAGCCAACTTTAGCATGGGTGTACTCACTTATGCTGAGCACTGTAAATTATGTCTTAAAAGAACTGAGTGAACTGTCATTTCATGTTTGGGCTACATTGCTATTTTTCAATGACATCATGGAACGTTGTCTCTGTGAGATCACAAATGATGATGTGTAACATTAACTGTGACATCATCAGTGACATCACAGAACATTGTCTTGAGAGTTTATAAATAGGACCCGTTACTCCAATCAGGTTGTTTTTTAACAATGCCACGCAGACGCAGACATGCTGCTCACCCCGTTCATAGACGTAGGAGGACTCGCAGGTCCTCCCATGTCCACAGACGTAGGAGAGTTGTCCAACGCAGACGCTAGGCAACGCTAATAAACATGCATTTTTAGGGCCCGAACAAGTGTAATGATCTCACATTATTTTTCAGATTGACTCAGCTGCTATGAAGACTTCGAGAAGCACCGGAAACAGCTGCATGGATTGAACTAGGAACATCACCAAGTAAGTTAAATTATCAGTCAGGATTATTATTATTTTATTTCTTATTATTTCCCATGTACATTAACAGACTCAATCAACAGCAGTAGTTGTATGTTTTGTGTACTTGATGAGATAATTAGTTTGAGATCAGTTTGGTGTCAGAGATTTGAGAAATGGGAAAGTGCAATTGTCAGGAATTCTTGACAATCAGAACTGCAAAGAAAACTTTCCTTTATTTGTGATCATCTACTTTACCTGTACTCCACCAGTATTTGAGAGGTTAGTTTATTATTTTCCAAAAGCTGAGTCTCCCAAAGCTACCATAGAGCTACCATCTGTGGGATTATGATTGAACGTTTCAAGTGAACATAGCGTCTGTGTTTTAGTCCGACAACGGCAGCTGCACACTTGAACGTCCCGGTGTTGGAATCCACTGCAGTCAAATACTGTCACAGTTTACACAGTTTAACTGTCATTTTTCCATCCATCCATCTTCGTCCGCTTATCCGGTATCGGGTCGCGGGGGTAGCAGCTCCAGCAGGGGACCCCAAACTTCCCTTTCCCGAGCCACATTAACCAGCTCCGACTGGAGGATCCCGAGGCGTTCCCAGGCCAGGTTGGAGATATAATCCCTCCACCTAGTCCTGGGTCTTCCCCGAGGCCTCCTCCCAGCTGGACGTGCCTGGAACACCTCCCTAGGGAGGCGCCCAGGGGGCATCATTACCAGATGCCCAAACCACCTCAACTGGCTCCTTTCGACGCAAAGGAGCAGCGGCTCTACTCCGGTCTCTAAGGGAGACGCCAGCCACCCTCCTGAGGAAACCCATTTCGGCCGCTTGTACCCTGGATCTTGTTCTTTCAGTCATGACCCAGCCTTCATGACCATAGGTGAGGGTAGGAACGAAAACTGACCGGTAGATTGAGAGCTTTGCCTTCTGGCTCAGCTCTCTTTTCGTCACAACGGTGCGATAAATCTGTCATTTTTAACCTTGAATTCAGTAAGTGAAATAAAAACCTGCAGTTTTAGCTGATATTGCAACTCATTAAATGAAGTTGGAGCACTGTAACTAAAAGCAGTTTTGCCAAACTCTGTTTTAGTTTGTGGAACATCATACAGTATGTATCTACTTGATCTTAGATTGTGTTCACTTTTAACACTAGGTGTTATAAGTGTAGTTAAATATGGAGTGTGTCCAGTTATTGATTTGTACACAAAGATCAACCAATGTTTGAGCCTTCTTGTGTTGAGTGAGGGCCAATCAACCATTTCATATAATACACAGTGATGGGTAGAGTACTTTGCATGCATTATAAATCTCAGTGCTCACTGATACACAGAATCCAATGATTTCAACAGAGTCTTTGTGGAGTGTCTGTAAAACACATCTCTATAGTCTAAAACTGGCAAAAAGGTAGATTCAACCAGCTTTTTCTTGACTTTCTGCGTGAAGCACACTTCATGAGCTCTGCAGAACTCCAAAGACATGAGACATTTATCAAACTAAAAACAAATGTTACGTAAGAAGTCCATAGATTTCTTTAATTTTAAGTCAAAAGCCAAGTCTGATAATACTGTACATTGAACATTCAGAAAGAAGTTTAAAGTCATTAGCATTTGGAAAATAAAAATACTTGTTTTACTATGTTTTTCAGACACTTTTTTAAGATTATTTTTTTGGCTTTTATTGTGACATCTTTAGACAGGAAAGGGGAGAGGGGGGGGTTTCACCAAATTAAAGTGTTCTGTTTATCTCAACATGACCGACACTTTCCACTCATTGTTTTTGGATTTTATGAGACAGAACATTTCCTAACAAATGTCCAGAGTTCTTCTTGTTGAAAAGAGGAACAATAAAGAGAGATAAATGTGTATCTTTGAGGATGAGTTGAGGATTGTTCCACCAGATGGCGCCCTGACTCTCTTACACAGTTTATATTCTGTCAGAAACAAGAACAGACTGAACACAAGTGGAGCAGAAACTAAAATAATCTGTTCAGCTTCAGCTCTGATCTCTAAATGTTTTGTTCATGATGCTGCTGTTTTTAAGGAGAGACACTAACAGACAGAAACATCATCTTTACCTTTATTTATCTTCCATAACGTCTTCATTCAGAAAACATTCATGTTACTACACTTTGTCTGTTTGACAGAAAAAACTAGTCTTAATTTCATTAACCAGGGGCCTGTTTAACAAAAGCAGAATATATAAATCCAGGATAACTGATAAAGCGAGGTTTGACCTAGTCTAATCTGAGCATCCTGGCTTGGTGTGTTTCATGAAGGCCAAGACAGGCTGAGGAGGAGCAACTAGGTCGAGCCAGGCTGAAGTAATTCAGATAGATGCGCGTCCACGGCTTTTCTTAAAAGACTGCGAGGTCGATCACAGATTTGCTGATGCTAAAATGGAGAATACGCATTGTTCATACTTTATACAGAGTGAGCAGCAGCTTCTTGTGGAAGTATGATGACGTGAAACACATTATTTGTTAAAAAGAAACACGGCCTCTGTAATGAAACAGCGAGAGAAAGCATAGCAGACGATCTCGGACCGACTGAATGCGTAAGTAGTAACTACTACTTACTAGTACTAATCATTACTAATCATTTGCACAAATTAACAGCTGTACTCTTAAAAGTAAGCAGAAGATAATGTTACTCAGGAATTTTACCATGAAGATCAATTTTCTACAATGCTAGAATATGATGCGTAAATATCTCTTTCACTCTGTTTCTCCCTCTCTCTCATGGGCTAAAATATAAATGACCTAAGTCATATTAACTTCCACTGTTCGTTTTTAATGCAAAGTGTCCAACTGTTCGTTTTTGCAAATGACAGTGACTCATTGAATGGTTTCAGTTAAGAGCAGTAGTTCATAAATGTATATTTTTAGACTATCATTCAGTCTGTCCGCTATTATCTGCCACGCTTTTTCTCGCATTTTTTAAATTTTTTATTTTTAGGACGAGTTTCCTTCTCTACATATTATATGCCTTGCTCCCTTGTATATATGGACATAGAAAATAAAGACACTGAAGAAATTGGACTCTAAAATCTAGGAACTATAAAGATAATTAAGTGATAAATTCCATGCACACTGTAAACATGAATGAAACAGTGTATTAAACAGTTATTTCCCCCCCCAGCTAAATATAAGGTCAAAAACCATTGAGGTGTCCTCTCCCTGTTGTCACATGAATGTACAGTAGCCTACATCATAGTTACTGGTCCAGTGAACTAAGTCCATAATTTTGGAGGATTGTAAAATTAGGATATGTTCTTAAAATGTACAACCCTCCCAAATTATACTCCCAGTTTACTGGACAACACAAATTGTGTGCTAAGAATGCCAAATACAATGCACATGGAAGCAGAACAAACATGATCCTTATTGTTAAAGAATGAATTAAAGAATTGACCTCAGTAACAGACTTCATTTAAAACATATTTGAAATTTTATCAGCCTTTTCTAATTATCTCAACAACTGCCGTAATATATTCATCAAACTTCTAACAACAATATGAACAGCAGTCTTCATACAGCAATATAACAGTAAAAATGAATGAAAATAATGTTCACAACTTTAAATTAAATAATACTTAAATGAACAGCAATATGCACCTGTTGTATTTTAATCAAGGCTGATAACAATAGGGTAAAACCACTGCTGGGTGATCAGAAAAGGCCCCAGGATTAATAAATCCTGGCTGTTAGCCTGGTCGGGAGCAGGCTAGCTGTTAGCCTGACTGTTAGCCTGGTCTGGAGCAGGCTAGCTGTTAGCCTGGCTGTTAGCCTGGTCGGGAGCAGGCTAGCTGTTAGCCTGACTGTTAGCCTGGTCTGGAGCAGGCTAGCTGCACAGAATTAATCTCCATGGTGATTTATGTACCTCCGCTTTCCTGAAACTGAGTCAAGGCTAAATTCATCCAGGATAACGGGGAAATCCCGGCTTAATCCCTTATCTTGGTTTTGTGAAACAGGCCCCAAAGAGGTTTGATGCTGATATATGTTAGTTAAAATGTTTAAAACTCTTCACCTGTAGTGTGTTCAAAATGCCTGAATTTTCCAATTCATATATTTAAAGGTACACTGTGTAGGTGTTACTTATTAGCTAAAATCAATGTCTTCATTCATAAATATGTCCTCATTGGTGTAAAATGACCTCTGCCAAAGATCTGACTTATCCTCGTAAGCAAAGAATTTCTTATCTGTATTTACATTGGATGAGCAAGTCCAAGAAGGCTTCCATGTCGCAAAGCAAAAAGGAACATGCGTACATGTGCATGTGCGTGTGCGTGTGTGTCCTATAGAGTGTTTCTAGTGTTTGTGGGGACCTCTGAGTGTTTCTAGTGTTTGTGGGGACCTCTGAGTGTTTCTAGTGTTTGTGTGGACCTCTGAGTGTTTCTACTTCTTAGTGTTTTTTTTTTTGTTTTGTTTTATTACATTCAAGATAACATTTCCATGTGTTTCATTTCATGCCGGTAGATGGCGCTGTTGCACTGCTTTACCATAGTGGGTTGCCATGGAGACGGTAGCTTGAGCGCTCAGAAATAAACATCCAGCGCTTGAGAAAGACATAATTATAATTATTATGATGTGTTTATACGATATGTATTTGATAGCAGCTTTAGCTAGCGAGCTAGTTTTTTTTTCACTGGTCAATTTTGAGATTTTGGGCTATTTGTCTTCAATAACATGTCTTCTTTCAGACTTGTGGTGAAATAAAGTCCGAAATACACATTTAGGTCTTTATTTTACTAGACTTTGTCTGTTTGCGGCGGTAGATTTCACCTAAATTCAACAAAAGTTGGCGTTCTAAATCATCGCGCTGCTCCGCGATCGCTGTCTGCACCCTGTCATCACATATACCGTTGGAAAGCTCTCTTTCTCCTGTACAATGCTGTCGGATCCAAATATGGTCATTTCCTTTTTATCAGCAACCAATCGTGAAAGTAAAAGGGGGGATTTAACTCAAAATGCACAATCTCATTGGCTGATGCCAATTTCTGACAACGTGATTCGTTCAGAATGGTCACGTGACGCGCTCTGACATTTCCGTGGTAGCTCAAAATGTTGAAAGAAGTGCGTCGAAAACGGCCGAAAATCACCTCAGAGAAGACGAAAACAGTTGTCATTAGCAACAAGACACACAGGATCACAAACTAAGACAGCAGATGAGGAAATGCCTTCACATAGTACGTCGATGTTTAAACTGTCGTTCAGAAAACAGGAGTGTTCAGACAGACTCTCTCTCTCTCTCTCTCTCTCTCTCTCTCTCTCATACAGTTTTGTATAATATAATTACTATATAATAGGCTACTAAACAAATCTGTAATTTTGGGATCCTAAGTGGTGCGAGTCCCTCAGGCTGTAGCAGGCAGATCCATATGTAGCTGTCAGTGGAGCTGCTGTCCCTTCTCATAGGAGAACTACCAGCTTCTCTTCTGGTGTTAACTTTTTTTGGCTATTTTTCCAAGGTGTAAATCTCTTAGTGAAGATAGTTTTTCCCCGTGGAGGAGGAAGTGTATCTCTGTCTGACCCAGCTGGTGGTCACTGAGCCTGTATTTAGTCAGGATCCGTCTCTTCTTTGTATCTCTGACAGTGTGAAGATAATCTGTCAAATAATAATTTAGTCTACTTTGTTTGCTTTCTCCAATGTTCTAAATATTGGTCTTTTGAATGAGTCATAATTAGTTTTGTTCTGTTGTGTTATGAACCAGTGCTGATGGGAGCCTAGTTAGTTATCATCACCATCAGCTGACTGAGAGGACTGGTTCTGGTTAGTTATCTTCACCATCAGCTGACTGAGAGGACTGGTTCTGGTTAGTTATCTTCACCATCAGCTGACTGAGGGGACTGGTTCTGGTTAGTTATCTTCACCATCAGCTGACTGAGAGGACTGGTTCTGGTTAGTTATCTTCACCATCAGCTGACTGAGAGGACTGGTTCTGGTTAGTTATCTTCACCATCAGCTGACTGAGAGGACTGGTTCTGGTTAGTTATCTTCACCATCAGCTGACTGAGGGGACTGGTTCTGGTTAGTTATCTTCACCATCAGCTGACTGAGGGGACTGGTTCTGGTTAGTTATCTTCACCATCAGCTGACTGAGGGGACTGGTTCTGGTTAGTTATCTTCACCATCAGCTGACTGAGGGGACTGTTTTGTGGGAAAAGTAAGCTGGAGCAGCAGCAAGTATGGCCATCTCCACCTTGATGAAGGAGCCTCTGATGCTTTCTGTTATGGAGAAGTTGTGGCTTCAGAGCTCAGTTGTGACGGTCAATTCAATGAGAGAAACTGATATGCTCAGGATCTCGAAAGCTGAGGCCGTCACAGCTGCCAGTGCAAAACATAGTCTAGAGTCTAAGCACAGCTAAAATACATATGGTGCTGGAATGGACAGTTAGACTTTAAAAAGCTGTTACAGCTACTGTTGGTCTTGTTCTGTGTCCATACAACTGTCCAGCGTGGGTTTTGTCTGCAACTTTGTTCATGATACGCCAATGTTAATTCATTGAGTTACTGCAGTTGTAGGCCTTATATGCCTGCCATTTTATTAAATAATCAATTTTCATGAGCTTGAAATATTCTATATTATTATCACTAAGGGCCTGAGCATTTATTCTGTTTTTGAGCAATTTTTCCAATAGAAATGTATTAAATTCCACTATTTAAATCTTTAAATGCCGTTTTCTCAAAATGAGTTTTTTGTCATTCTCCAGTATAAACATCTCAGCCTGTGTAGCACCTATGTACACCAAACTTTCCAGTTATACACTTAGTAGTATTCTGAAGATATTTACAGAGGGATTTGTTAATAAATCATTCCTGCCCTGATTTATGTAACATTTTAAGCAAAAAAACATGGCGAAAATCGATTTTTTTAGGGCTATGGACAGTATATTTTGATTTCCTAGGTAATGAAAGCAGATATCCTGAAATCCCTCTGTAATTTTGTTTTCATCTTGTGTGTAAACAAAATGAAAAAAGAATTTTGCACCTGGCTTTATCATATGTTCAGATCTATCTAACGAAAATATATGCAAATTCGCGCATATTTAATGAGAAAATGCATAATTTGCATAATTAAACATACACATTTCAAAAACTTGTAATACATTTTTTTTATATACTTGTGTAAGTAATAAACTGAGCAAGTTTCATGGACATATCTATTATTTTAAAATTTTAGCCTATTCACCTGTAGTGTCTCGCCTTAAAGGAATAATCTAACAGATAGCAAGATAGCCATGTAGCCTATGTCTACATACTTGAATGTGCTGTAGCAATTGTTTCAAGATGTACTATAATCTATAGTGTCATTTGTTGATGTATATTTGATATATTATACAGTAAGACTGGTATCTATTTCACAATATGCTATTAATGGGTTTTGTATGTTATCTGATATATACCAATGCTTTACATATTGGTTTCTTCATTGTATTCAGTATATTTATATATCATTTCTATATTATATAGTCCATGTAATGGCTAAAGTTATGGTTTATGATCTTGAAGTATTTCTGAGATATTTGATTCAGAAATAAACATCCAGTGCTTGAGAAAGACATAATTTCTGTAGCTCCACTTCTTTCCAGCCCACAGTGCTATCCAGCCTGTGGCTTTGTACCTGCCCAGATACCCCTGGGTCTGAGGCAGGTAACAGTAGCGTAATGAGGGTCCTTACCTGTAAACCAAAGCATTGAGAAGTTTGTAAGTGTACAGACAGTTCATTAAAAAGATAGTTTATAAAGAAGTACCGTTCATGTATACAGGCAGCGCCATCTTTGGAAAACAGTCATGGCCAGTCGAATATATTATATAAATATGAATTAATGTCTGTACACTTACAAACTTCTCAATGCTTTAGTTTACATGTAGGGACCCTCATTATGCTACAGTGAAAGTTTGGTGCTATTTTGAGCCTTGTTAGTGGTATAAAATAGTGATTTATTTTTACTCTACCAATGCCCCGAATACTAGCATAATAAGCTACTCAGTGGTTTGGGCTAGCTTGTTTCAAGCTAGAGACACATTCAATCAGGATGAAAACATATCCCAGAGAACGGTCGACACTGTACACGGTATTAACCTCTAGGTTCATTTGTCCTTTAAGTTGAGTGTATGAGTGTGTGTGTGTGTGTGTGTGTGTGTGTGTGTATATGAGTGTGAGTGTGTCTGTGTGTGTGTGTGTGTGTGTGTGTGTGTGTGTGTGTGCATGTTTGTTTATGTGTGTGTGTATTTTTCAAAGGTAATGTTTCTCTATTTTTGTAGATCATCATTTACAATAAGCGCCTGCATTGGAACAAAGAGTGAAAACTTCTTAAAGTGTTAAAGCATTAACATCTTAACTAAAGAGTATGAGTGTGTGTGAGTGTTTGTTTGTGTATGTGTGTGTGTGTGTGTGTGTGTGTGTGTGTGTGTGTGTGTGTGTGTGTGTATGTGTGTCTGTCTGTGTATGTGTGTGTGTATGTGTGTGTGTGTGTGTGTGTGTGTGTGTGTGTGTGTGTGTGTGTGTGTGTGTGTGTGTGTGTGTGTGTGTGTGTGTGTGTGTGTGTGTGTGTGTGTGAAACGTGATGTATGAGTTGGGATGCTCTGCAAACGTCTCCCTGATGGAAGGAGGGAGAAGAGGTTGTGTGCAGGATGACTAGAATCCTCCATAATTCCTGGTGCCTTCTTAGTGCTGCATTTCCAGTAAATGTTTTGGAGCAGTTCAAGTGGAACCCAATGATTTTAGATGCAGTTTTGACCACCTTTGTCAGAAGATTAAGGTCATGTGAAGTAGCTCTGCCAAACCACACTACAATGTTGACTGTCAGTATACTCTCAATTGAACAGCGGTACAAGTTCTGTAGCATCTAAAGGGACATACCATATTTCTTGAGACACCTCAGAAAATAAAGCCTCTAATGTGCCTTCTTAATGGCACAGCTGATATGGAAGGACCATGAGAGGGAGTCTGAAATGGGGATGCCTAAGTATGAGTTTGTGTGTGTGTATAGATGCGCTTGTATGTCTTGTTTGTTCTTGTTGATTATCTTGTTGTGTATTCCTATTTCTAGTTCTGCTTTTTTTAATGTAAAGCACTTTAAGCACAAAAATCTTGACTTTGAAATTAAGCAAAATAAATCCTGATGTAAAAGTCAGTTCTAGCTGCTAGTGAAAGCTAATGCTATACCTGCTATAGAAACTGCCTCAGTATTGTGTTTCATAATATAAAAAAGTATATTTTAAAGTTAATGTTTCTCTATTTTTGTAATTCATCATGAACAGTACACACCTTCAAAACATCTTCAAGTGTTAAACATTAACATTTTAAATTGCTCTTTCAGGTTTTTCCGCGTTCTTCTTTGACTGTCAGTAACGTGTGTATTTAAATTAGGATCAGTGGGTGGGATGTCTGTTAACTTCAGAGACAACCTCTCTCTGTCGGAGGATATAAGACTGCAGATTATTTCATTTCTCTATCTGAACATTCTTCAGATTTGCATCGTGTCAGAGTTCTGCTCTTCTTCTTCATCTTCATCAGCACCTGAGCTCTCTCCACCAACTCTACGGTAAGAGAAAACGCTGACTCTGGCTCCTAACATTAGTTTTTGTCACTTTTTGTTTTCGATTTTTTGTCAACTTGCTTGTTGAATTTTGAGTCACTCTGTTGAAAAAGAATTTCAACATTTTTGACAACGCTTTTCTACGTATTTTTCAAGGTTTGTCATTTCCTTTGATGTTTGTCACTCTTTCACATTTTTGTCTGCATTTTTGTTGCATTTTTGACACTTTGTTGACCGTTTCCAAAAAACCTTGAAGTTAACTGTGATGTAATGTAGTTAAATGTGATGTAAATATAATTCGTATGACGTAGAATTATGTTCTATTCTTCACCTTTTCGATACTTTTTTCGGGGCTATTTTTACCTTTTTTCTGCACTTTTTTGACAGTTTTTCTTGCTGCTTTTTGACAGTTTTGTCGCCACTTTTTTAGTTAAGTGTGATGTAACGTAGTTAAATGTGATGTAATGTAGTTAAATGTGATAAACGTAGTAAAATGTGATGTAATGTAGTTAAATGTGATGTAAATATAATTCGTATCACGTAGAATTATGTTCTATTCTTGACCTTTTCGATACTTTTTTCGGGGCTATTTTTACCCTTTTTCTGCACTTTTTTGACAGTTTTTCTTGCTGCTTTTTGACAGTTTTGTCGCCACTTTTTTAGTTAAGTGTGATGTAACGTAAGTAAATGTGATGTAATGTAGTTAAATGTGATAAATGTAGTAAAATGTGATGTAATGTAGTTAAATGTGATAAACGTAGTTAAATGTGATGTAATGTAGTTAACTGTGATGTAATGTAGTGTTTGTTCATGTATCATGTGATATTCCAGGTATCTCTCCTGCTGCTGACTCTAGAACTCATCTCTCTCCTGTCATACAGGTAAATATACTTTATATTATTATTCTGTCTTTAACACATTTAAACTTCTCTGATTCTGTTTCATCTGCAAGGACGAAAACTCAAAAGTTTGTTTATATTTTCACTTCATTGTTATGTTTGTCTAACTTCATCTCGCTGCATTGGGACTTTATGGATTTCTTCTACAGAAAGAAATCTGTTGAACCTGTTTATGAAATGTATTTAATCCTGTGTGCAGTGGTGTACACACTATATTGGTAATAAATATAATACTTTTTAAGGAAGCCCTGGTCAAGAAGAAAATCACATTTTAAAACAAGTGCAGACATGTTGATATATTTGATTTAGGTAGGACTTGAATTCAGTATGTGAAATAAAAACCTGCAGTTTTAGCTGATATTGTAACTCATTCCATGAAGTTGGAGCACTGTAACTAAAAGCAGTTTTGCCAAACTCTGTTTTAGTTTGTGGAACATCATACAGTATGTATCTACTTGATCTTAGATTGTGTTCACTTTTAACACCTAGTAGATCTCTACTAGGTGTTAAAACTGTAGTTAAATATGAAGGAGTGTGTGCAGTTATTGATTTGTACACAAAGATCAACCAATGTTTGAGCCTTCTTGTGTTGAGTGAGGGCCAATACACCATTTCATATAATACACAGTGATGGGTAGAGTACTTTGCATGCATTATAAATCTCAGTGCTCACTGATACACAGAATCCAATGATTTCAACAGAGTCTTTGTGGAGTGTCTGTAAAACACATCTCCATAGTCTAAAACTGGCAAAAAGGTAGATTCAACCAGCTTTTTCTTGACTTTCTGTGTGAATCACACTTCATGAACTCTGCAGAACTCCAAAGACATGAGACATTTATTAAACTAAAAGCAAATGTTACGTAAGAAGTCCATAGATTTCTTTAATTTTAAGTGAAAAGCCAAATCTGATAATACTGTACATTGAACATTCAGAAAGAAATTTAAAATCATTAGCATTTGGAAAATAAAAATACTTTTTTTATGTTTTTCAGACACTTTGTTAAGATTATTTTTTGAGCTTTTATTGTGACATCTTTAGACAGGAAAGGGGAGAGGGGGGGTACGACCCGCAACACAGAAAGAAATGCTTTTTCTGTCTCTAAGACATTCAAACTTCTCTGCTGATATAGATTCTGTTTCAGCTTTGAGGACGATGCTTTTTATAAGTTTTTGGTGATTTTCTCTGAACTTTTTCAACCTTTTTTTACCCTTGTGACACTTCAGACTGTTTTTGCACCTTGTTTTACAATTTTTGCGTTTTTGTCGTTTTGTTTTAACTTTTTTGTCGTTCTTGCTTATTTTTCAGTGATTGAGTTTCTCTAACAGCTTTTATATGATAATATAAAGAGATGTTAGATATGTCAGAGTAAAGTCTCTAACAGCTTTTATATGATAATATAAAGAGATGTTAGATATGTCAGAGTAAAGTCTCTAACAGCTTTTATAACTCTGTGTTCTCCAGATCAACATGAAGATCTCTATCTTTGCCGGTTTTCTGCTGCTCTCTCTGTGCCAACTGTGCAGCGGTTTCTTTGGTTACAATAGGGGTGTTGATGATAAAAAGTTTGAACAAGAGCATATCGTGGCTAACCTATGCACCCAGGTGATGATTGACAGAGGATTTGCTGTCCTCAACAAAACCACCTGTAAGCCGGAGAAAACCTTCATCAAAGCTACAGTGGACGAGGTCCGAGCCGTCTGTGGGGGTGGAGGAAAGGGAGTCAGCAAAGAGAACTTTAAACTGGTTGAGTGTAAAGTTGATCCTGCTCATAACAAGCCTCCCAACTGTCAGTACACGGTGGAGGAGGTGGAGAAGAAAATCCTGGTCACCTGTGTCAAAAACAAACCTACTGAGTTTGAAATACATGAGTAATCTGTTACTACCTGATGAATCAGAGTAATCTGTTACTACCTGATGAGTCAGAGTAATCTGTTACTACCTGATGAATCAGAGTAATCTATTACTACCTGATGAATCAGAGTAATCTGTTACTACCTGATGAGTCAGAGTAATCTGTTACTACCTGATGAATCAGAGTAATCTGTTACTACCTGATGAATCAGAGTAATCTGTTACTACCTGATGAATCAGAGTAATCTATTACTATGTGATGAATCAGAGTAACTTGTGGCTCCTGTTGAATAAAACACGTGACAGTTTAACTCTGGGTCTGTTTTTAATGTTGTCATGTTCACTCATTCATAAAGTAGATGTGGGTAAAACTACAGATCAATATAATAACAATAACAACAACTGTTTTAGTTTTAACTGTAAGAAAACATCTGATTCTCTGAAGACAAGAAGTCTGAAAACTGCAGACGTTAAACGTACAATATGTAACTTTCTGCCACTAGGGGTCTCTCTACCTCAACACTGGATGCTAACACAGACTTCTGATGATGTTGGGAAGTTCCGCGGAATTATGGGAGTTGTAGTTTTTATTGTTAAACACCGTCGCTGATTAGAAACTGTTGAAGGACGAGTTTACACATTCAAATTTATTCACTTTATGTTCGGTAACGTTTACTCACGTTATTCTAATTAAATAGCTGCAGTTTCCCCAACATAATCATGTTTTTCTTGATATGAGTCGTATTCACACACAAAGACACACAGACACACACACTCAAAGATCCACACACACACATACACACACAGACACACACACTCACACACACACATACACACACACACACACACACACACACACACACACACTCACAGACACACAGACACACACACACACACACACACAGCTAAAATATTTCCTCCTGTTGAGGATTATTTCACCAAATTAAAGTGTTCTGTTTATCTCAACATGACCGACACTTTCCACTCTCATTGTTTTTGGATTTTATGAGACAGAACATTTCTTAACAAATGTCCAGAGTTCTTCTTGTTGAAAAAGAGAAACAATGAAGAGTGATAAATGTGTATCTTTGAGGATGAGTTGAGGATTGTTCCACCAGATGGAGCCCTGACTCTCTTACACAGTTTATATTCTGTCAGAAAC
This sequence comes from Sander lucioperca, assembly GCF_008315115.2. Classification (NCBI taxonomy): domain Eukaryota; kingdom Metazoa; phylum Chordata; class Actinopteri; order Perciformes; family Percidae; genus Sander; species Sander lucioperca. The sequence goes on along the minus strand of NC_050182.1, from coordinate 17,718,185 downwards.
AAGAACAGACTGAACACAAGTGGAGCAGAAACTAAAATAATCTGTTAAACTTCAGCTCTGAACTCTAAATGTTTGATGTTTATGATGCTGCTGCTTTTAAAGGGATATTTCACCGTTGGAAAGATGAATATATCTTTAAATGGGTCACTTATGTAGTAGAAATGTGAATTTCTTTTAGAAATTGGTGCCTTCTAGGCCGAGATAAGCCAGAAAATGTGTTTTTGTCTCATATGGATGAAAGACACCAAATCCCAGAATGCACTTGCTTCGCTGCTTTAGAGTCCACTTCCAAGCCACACCTACCGTTTACAGACAGACAGACAGTGAGGCAGCATTCAAGTCCACTCAAGTGTGTTTTATTGTCATTTCAACCATATACAAGAAACAACGTTTCACCGTGGCTCAAGTGGTGTTACACATTTAATATAAAATATATAAATATATAAAAACAACATTATATAAAAACAACATATGAAACAGGCTACATTTAGTGCACACACATTATATGCTCCGTAAAGTTCAGCTAACACATACTAGCATTAACGCTTGGTGGGATGTAAACACTGAGTAGAAACACAGCTGTAAATTTGCATGGAATGTAGAATGGTCGGTATTTATTAACTGCTCATATAGGCTGACACAAGCACCAGTCTGTGTTAACATAGCCCACCTCCACTAGTCTTACCCGGCGACAGAGCTGCAGGCCTGGTAGCTAGATAGTCTGGTACACTGTTGTTCAGCCATGTTTTCACAACAACAAAAACACAGCAGTCCCTGAACTCGCGTTGGGAGTTAAGATGAAGTTGGATGTAGTCCAGTTTGTTGTCTAATGAGCGGACACTTGCAAGCAGGATTGATGGAACAGGTGGCCGGCTAGCGTTAGCTTTCCACCTAGCTGCTTTCCACTCCTGCACACTGCTGTCGAGGTCCCTTTCCCCGGCTAGCGGCATTGGGCGTGACCGCAGGCTGAGGTGCTGGTCTCCGTAGCAGGCGAAGCGCACGTATTGTGTGGAGTATTCCGTCTGTAATAAAGTGTCCTGCATATTGTTCGATCTGTACCAATGTATCCCAGTGGTACACACGTGCAGTAGTTTGAATGCACATAATTGTTGTAAAAGTTTTCTGATGAAAAGACGGAGCCAGTTTAGCGAAGCTTCAAGATGGCTGACCCTCGGCTCCGCTCGGCTAGCATCGGCCAGTGACAGTCCCACCCCCTATGGGCGGCATGAAAACATGCGGAACTAGCTGGCTGTAGTCCATACACTCTGGGCAAAAATGCCTCAGATGATGCTAAATGACGATTGTTGCATCATCAGAGGCTTTTTTCCAGACACACAATACAGAGACGTCTCGTCTCAGGGGGACATGAGGGAGGGAGGCACAGTCATTCGAAAATACTACTGTTTCTACTGATACTTCACTTCACCTAAATCGGTGAAGTATCCCTTTAAGGAGAGACACTGACAGACAGAAACATCATGTTTACCTTTATTAATCTTCCATAACATATCTTCTTTCAGAAAACATTCATGTTGCTACACTTTGTCTGTTTGACAGAAAATACTAGTCTTAATGTCATTAATCAGAGAGATTTGATGCTGATATCTGTTAGTTAAAATGTTTAAAACTCTTCTCCTGTAGTGTGTTCAAAATGGGACTACTCTCTACCACCACCAATGTGTAGCACCCACCTGGGTGACAGGTAGGTTTTTACCCTGTACACATGTCCAAATATACAGTATATTTTGAGGTATTATGTAGTATAACAGTGAATTGCTTGCTAATGAGTGTGGTGGAAATTCTAATACATAGTAGGTGAGATCTGAAATAATGCTTCTGTCAACAAAGTCTTTTAAGTCTTTATTCTTTGTGCAATGAAGGTTCAGTACATCCCAGAATAATCCGAGAGAATGAACAAAGGAAGAAGAAAGCAGACGGTACGTCTGTACTTCTGTTGCTGGGCAGGAAAAGGCCTGGTTGTGGGGGGGTGGGGTGGGGGGGCTGTGGTTATCATAGAGGAACAAACTATATGTGGTCAAAAGAGCATGCATACATCACTACATCTAGACATTTATATTCAAGCAGAAACTGCAGATTTATAAGAAAGATTAAGCAACAGTATAACAGATAAATACATTTCTCCCTTTTGATTATTCATTAATCATTATTTTTGCAAAATATTTCACAGTTTTCAACAGGGGTGATTCTAGGATCAGACCTTTAGGGGAGATCTGCCCCTAATGAGAATGTGAAACGGATAAATCAGTAATTTCATTATCTGATAATCTCTGAGCTACTGAACAACAACGTCAGCTAACATTTGTTGACACTATGATGGAACTAAACCTGACACTTCATAAGTCTCAGTAATAAAGACCAATGTGACTCAATGTTCTAACATTCAGCAATTTTAGGTGCTCACGTTTCTGGGTTCTAATCTGCGCCATGAAATGACCAACTTCTCTCTGGGGACTACCACAACCGTCTCCTGCTCTCCCTCTAACAGATCAGATAGAGACTCAGCCAAAGGCGTGAGTCTAGCATAACCTCCTCCGATTGGCCAACACTACGTTTCTGTTAACCCTTTCCTTGACTGTGTTACAGGTGCATAGCATCGGCGACAGACACACAGGATATTAAACTTGTTTCAAGTCCTTTGAATCTGTAATAGTTTGTCTTCTGTCACTAACAGACGAGTTCACAAACTCTCACTTGAAGCACCAAAAGTTTTTTTGGGGGGGCTGAGATGAAATTTAGGGTCTACAATCGTCTAAAATCGCCCATGGTTTTCAACATTATTAAACACTTGTCTACATGCACCAACCAGCTCTGTCTTCCTGCTGCATAACAGGAGGCTGCATAAAGAAACAAAGCTCACTAAATCAAGATGACAAGCCCTGTAATAAACAGATTTTTGTTCAGTTGGTTACTGATCTGTGTTAAATTTTGACATAAATACTACAAATCTTCCCATTTGCATCCTGTATGCGCAGAGAGGGAAACATGAAGGGATGAATGATACACTGTCAACATGTTCTGTTCTTCAGGGTCTGATGAAATACTGCAACACACTTGTTATCTGACCCAAATATTTGTGTGATTGTTAGTCATTAATTTTTTGCTGTCCCTGTAACATTGTTTTTCATACACTTTGTCTGACCCTAATGACACGAGTGATGTACGGTGTAGTGAGTCCTTCTGCACGTCTTGTGTGTTATAAGCAGAAGTGCATTTCCTGGCTTCTTCCAAAAGTAGGTCACTGACAGACATACATTAAATAATCAGAGTCATATTTCTCAAATCCTATCACTTTATGAATTTTAAAATCCAATTCCTAATGTTAACATGAGATCACATCCCTTTAGATTGACATTACTGACACAGGAGAAATGCATGTTTGAAAAAGTTGCCTGTGTTGTTGGTGCACAAATATGTGTGTATAAAAAAGTGACATGTTTCTTCTGTTCTTTAAGTTATTAAAGTGTTTCATCCATCTCCCGTTGGTTTCGCCATTTCTCATTTCCTCCGTTTCTGTGCGTACGCCGGGGTCAGAGAGTCCGTGGAGGACCGAACATTTTCCGGTCATGTTTGCTTTTTATAAATCACAATTCTTGGATAGAGAGCGGCGCATGTCTTCTTTTGTTCGTATGCCACGTTTATAAATGAGGTCCCTGAATGTGACAGAAGACAGACTGGTGTGAACCAGCTCTGTGGTTATCATAGAGGAACTAACTACTTGTGGTGTGAACAGTGTCAAAAGTGCATGCATACCTCAGTACATCCTGACTGAAAACTGCCTAAAAACTGACTGAAAACTAGCTGAAAACACACACACACACACACACAGACACACACACACACACACACACATAGAGAGAGAGACACACACACACACACACACACACACACACACACACACACACACACACACACACACACACACACACACACACATAGAGAGAGAGACACACACACACACACACAGAGAGGTAGATACACACACACACATAGAGAGAGAAACACACGCACACAAACACAGACACACAGAGAGACGCAGACACACACACACATATAAAGAGAGAAACACATGCACACAAAGAGACGCAGACACACACACACACACACACACACACACACATATAGAGAGAGAGAGAAACACATGCACACAAACACACACACACACAAAGAGTCAGTCAGATACAGTCAGCGTCTGCATCAGAACAAACTGTGAGAAACATCTTAACTTTCCTTCTTGATTTCCTGTGGTTGCCTTCGACCATCACCATCAGTGAAGTGTGTATTTATGTGTGATCTGTGCGTGTAACACCTGGCCCTGGAGCTGATTGGTCACCATATATGGTGACGAACTTCAGAGACAACCTCTCTCTGTCGGACGATATAAGACAGGAGATGATTTAATTTTTCTGTCTGCAGACTCTTCAGATTTGCATCGTGTCAGAGTTTACTTTTTGTTTTATTCTCTTTAAAACCTTTGGTAATCATTTCATCTTTCTCATTTCATGAAACCAGTGGAGTGAAGGACAGACTGAAACTCTTCGGTAAATTGCTGACTAATAATAATCTCATCTAATCTCAGGTAAATATAACTCTGTGTTCCCAGACTATCATGAAGATCTCTCTCTCTGTCGGTGTTCTGCTGCTTTCTGCTGCCGTGCTCTCTCTGGAGTTTGAAGAAGAAGAAACTCCTGTTGACAAGTTTAAAAGACAGCATATCAACGAGAAGATGGACGATAATGGCTGCACCAAGGATATGAATGACAGAGGAATCACGGACGGCAATGGTTGTAAACCGACAAATACCTTCATCAAAGCAAATTTCACCAGCGTCAGACACGTCTGTGGGACTGGAGGAAAGAACATTGGTGGTAATAATTATAAAAGTAAAAAGAAATTCAACATTATTGTCTGCACAAGACCTAAAGGTAATCCTCCCGACTGTAAATACAAGAGTGCAAGATACAACAAGTACATTGTAGTTGCATGTATAAAACGTAACCCTGTTCACTTTGTAAGATTTCTACCTGATGAGTCAGAGTAATCTGTTACTACCTGATGAGTAACTTGTGTATCATGTTGAATAAAACACATGTGACAGTTTAACTCTGGGTCTGTTTTTAATGTTGTCATGTTCACTCATTCATAAAGTAGATGTGGGTAAAACTACAGATCAATATAATAACAATAACAACAACTGTTAGTTTTAACTGTGTAAGAAAACATCTGATTCTCTGAAGACAAGAAACCTGAAAACTGCAGACATTAAACGTACAATATGTAACTTTCTGCCACTAGGGGTCTCTCAACCTGAACACTGGATGGTAACACAGACTTCTGATGATGTTGGGAAGTTGCGTGGAATCATGGGAGTTGTAGTTTTTATTGTTAAACACCGTCGCTGATTAGAATCTGTTCAAGGACGAGTTTACCCATTCAAGTTTATTGACGTTATGTTTAGTAACGTTTACTCACGTTATTCTAATAAAATAGCTGCAGTTTCCCCAACATAATTATGTTTTTCTTGATATGAGTCGTATTCACACACACAGACACCTAAAATATTTCCTCCTGTTGAGGATTATTTCACCAAATTAAAGTGTTCTGTTTATCTCAACATGACCGACACTTTCCACTCTCATTGTTTTTGGATTTTATGAGACAGAACATTTCTTAACAAATGTCCAGAGTTCTTCTTGTTGAAAAAGAGAAACAATGAAGAGAGATAAATGTGTATCTTTGAGGATGAGTTGAGGATTGTGCCACCAGATGGAGCCCTGACTCTCTTACACAGTTTATATTCTGTCAGAAACAAGAACAGACTGAACACAAGTGGAGCACAAACTAAAATAATCTGTTCAACTTCAGCTCTGATCTCTAAATGTTTGATGTTTATGATGCTGCTGTTTTTAAGAAGAGACAACGGACAGAAACATCATCTTTACCTTTATTAATCTTCCATAACATGTCTTCTTTCAGAAAACATTCATGTTACTACACTCTGTCTGTTTGACAGAAAATACTAGTCTTAATGTCACTAATCAGAGGTTTGATGCTGATATCTGTTAGTTAAAATGTTTAAAACTCTTCACCTGTAGTGTGTTCAAAATACCTGAATTTTCCAATTCATATGTTTAAAGGTCCACTGTGTAATGTTTTAAGTATTTTATTAGCTAAAATCAATATCTTCATTCATAAATATGTCCTCATTGGTGTAAAATGACCTCTGCCAATGATCTGACTTATCCTTGTAAGCGAAGAATTTCTTATCTGTATTTACATTGGATGGGCAAGTCCAAGAAAGCTTCCATGTCGTTCCGCCATTTTGAAAACTATAATTGCTGAGAGGGACATAAAGCACGAGCCTACCTGTCTCGCTAATCCACAGCGGGTTTTCGTTCAGAGCCAGCGTCACGTGACTGAAACCAGCTGAAACGGAGAAGGACATCAGTGAGAGGCGCTTGTCACTGCCCTGTAGTTAATAATAGAGGATCATACTCATGCCGAGCCACAGGAGAAATTATACAGTATATTTTGAGGTATTATGTAGTATAACAGTGAATTGCTTGCTAATGAGTGTGGTGGAAATTCTAATACATAGTAGGTGAGATCTGAAATTATGCTTTTGTCAACAAAGTCTTTTAAGTCTTTATACTTTGTGCAAAGAAGGTTCAGTACATCCCAGAATAATCTGAGAGAATGAAGAAAGGAAGGAGAAAGCAGACGTTACTTCTGTACTTCTGTTGCTGGGCAGGAAAAGGCCTGGTTGGGACAGAACTGAACAGTGTTGGGCAAGTTACTTCTAAAATGTAATACATTATAGATTACTAGTTACTGTCATTTGAGAGTAATTATTTATATTACAATATTACTGTCTCTGAATTTAAATGCTTTACACTACTTTTGAGTTACTTTCATCAAAAAAAGAAATTTGTTGGAAGCGTAATTTCACCCGATATAAAGTTCTTGACATCGAGTATCATTGAGATTTTCCGTACCGTCACCTGTTGGGACACAGATGTTGTCCGTTCCGTTACCTGTTGGGACACAGATGTTGTCCGTACCGTCTCTAGTTCTAGCTCTGACCACGGGAACAGTGATGGGACAGCTATCTTCAATGCAGCGTAATAACTCCTAAAATGATGTCCATCTTGAAATGTATCTCTCTGCAGTCATTTCAACCATCGAATACAGCAACATGAAATACTACTCCAGCTTTTTTTTTTCTCATGAAGAATTGTTTTCGCGGTGTTCCTAAATAATCACAAAATGTGTAAAAATGCTTATTAACTCTCGTCACTGAGATTGTAACTGGTATAATATTACTAAAATTGAATTAGTAACTCGTTATGTTATTGCGTTACAGCAAAAAGGAATGTGTGTGTGCATGCGTGTGAGTGTGAATGTGAATGTGCATGTGCATGTGCGTGTGTATGTGCGTGTGTGTCCTAAAGACTGTTTCTAGTGTTTGTGGGGACCTCTGAGTGTTTCTAGTGTTTGTGGGGACCTCTGAGTGTTTCTACTTCTTAGTGGGTTTTTTTTTATTTTATTACATTCAAGATAACATTTCCATGTACAGCATTTCACTTCATGCCGGTAGATGGCGCTGTTGCACTGCTTTACCATAGTGGGTTGCCATGGAGACGGTAGCTTGAGCGCTCAGAAATAAACATCAAGCGCTTGAGAAAGACATAATTATAATTATTATGATGTGTTTATACGATATGTATTTGCTAGCAGCTTTAGCTAGCGAGCTAGTTGAAGTTAGCCTGTCACCGTCAGTGAAGGTTCCGTTCTCTCGTCTTTCTGTACGGACTGTAAACAGTTGTGTCGATTGAACGTCAGTATGTTCAAGTGTAATATGTATTTATTTTATTAAGTCTCTCTGTACTTTGTATCATGTTGTTTGTATTGCTGATGCTCTGTGCAGTATACATTTTATTAGCCAGAGCCTGTCAATGTTCTATGGAGGCTACACGGCCATCAGTGGATGTGCTCGTGCCTGTAGACACACACGCAAACAGCAGACCGATGCGTTGTCTTGGTGATTGAGTATCACACAGTCACGTGAACACTTAAAATCTTAATATAGTATCTTGGTATTTGATCTATGAAAAGGTTGTTTGTATTGTAATGTATTTCATAGAAGTAATCCAACGTAGCCTCTGATCTGTTGTATGTGTTCACTTTAAAGGAATAATCTAACAGATAGCAAGATATCCATGTAGCCTATGTCTACATACTTGAATGTGCTGTAGCAATTGTTTCAAGATGTACTATAATCTATAGTGTCATTTGTTGATGTATATTTGATATATTATACAGTAAGACTGGTATGTATTTCACAATATGCTATTAATGGGTTTTGTATTTTATCTGATATATACCAATGCTTTATATATTGGTTTCTTCATTGTATTCAGTATATTTATATATCATTCCTATATTATATAGTCCATGTAATGGCTAAAGTTACGGTTTATGATCTCAAAGTATTTTTGAGATATTTGACTTAGAAATAAACATCCAGTGCTTGAGAATGACATAATTTCTGTAGCTCCACTACTTTCCAGCCCACAGTGCTATCCAGCCTGTGGCTTTGTACCTGCCCAGATACCCCTGGGTCTGAGGCAGGTAACAGTAGCGTAATGAGGGTCCCTACCTGTAAACCAAAGCATTGAGAAGTTTGTAAGTGTACAGACAGTTCATTAAAAAGATAGTTTATAAAGAAGTACCGTTCATGTATACAAGGCAAGGCAAGGCAAGGCAGCTTTATTTGTATAGCACATTTCAGCAACAGGGCAATTCAAAGTGCTTTACATGAAAACAGAATAAAAATTTAAAACAGATAAAATACAAGAATAAAAGTTACAGTGCAGTATAAGAAATGAAACATTGAAGAGCAATTAAAACAGTTAAATATATAAAGCAGATAAAATAGGAATTTCTCTTTATATGCTTATATAGATTGTCATACAGTGTCAACAATGCAACTTCAGTTTAACAAATGAACAGTTATTTAACGAAAGGCAACATCTTCGTCTTCATCCTTTATTTAAAAGAACTGAGAGTTGCGGCAGACCTGCAGTTTTCTGGGAGTTTGTTCCAGATATATGGAGCATAGAAACTAAACGCTGCTTCCCCCTGTTTAGTTCTGACTCTGGGGACAACAAGCAGACCTGTCCCAGACGACCTGAGAGGTCTGGGTGGTTCATAGTGTACTAGCAGATCAGAAATGTATTTTGGCCCTAAACCGTTTAGTGATTTATAAACCAACAAAAGTATTTTGAAATAAATTCTTTGAGGCACTGGAAGCCAGTGTAGAGACTTCAGTACTGGAGTGATGTGATCCACTTTCTTGGTCTTAGTGAGGACTCGAGCAGCAGCGTTCTGAATCAGCTGCAGCTGTCTGATTGATTTTTTAGGGAGACCTGTAAAGACTCCGTTACAGTAGTCAAGTCTACTGAAGATAAAAGCATGGACAAGTTTTTCCAAGTCCTGCTGAGACATAAGTCCTTTAACCCTTGATATATTTTTAAGGTGGTAATAGGCTGACTTTGTAATTGTCTTAATGTGGCTGTTAAAATTCAGGTCTGAGTCCATGACTACACCAAGATTTCTGGCTTTGTCTGTTGTTGTTAACATTATCGTTTGAAGCAGAGTGCTGACTTTTAATTGTTCCTCTTTTGCTCCAAAAACAACCACTGCAGTTTTTTCTTCATTTAATTTAAGAAAGTTCTGGCACATCCAGTCGTTAATTTGTTCAATGCACTTAGTCAGTTGTTGTATTGGACTATAGTCCCCTGGCGATAAGGTTATATAAAGTTGTGTGTCTTCCGCATAACTATGGTAACTTATTTTGTTGTTTTCCATAATTCGAGCCAGTGGAAGCATGTATATGTTAAACAGGAGAGGCCCCAGAACTGAGCCTTGGGGAACGACGCACGTCATATTTGTATGCTCAGATGTATAATTCCCTATAGACACAAAGTAGTCCCTATTCTTTAAATAAGACTCAAACCACTTTAGTACTGAGCCAGAAATGCCAACCCAGTTTTCCAATCGGTCTAGTAATATGTCATGGTCGACCGTATCAAATGCAGCACTGAGATCAAGTAATACCAAGACTGAAATTTTGCCACTATCTGTGTTTAAGTGGATGTCATTAACGACTTTAACAAGAGCTGTCTCAGTGCTGTGGTGTGGTCGAAAACCCGACTGGAAGGCATCAAAACTGTTGTTTACTGTCAAGAAAAGGTTCAGTTGTTGACAAACCGTTTTTTCAATGATTTTACTTAAAAATGGAAGGTTTGATATCGGCCTATAGTTGCTCATTAGTGACGTGTCTAGATTATTCTTTTTTAAGAGTGGCTTAATGACTGCAGTTTTCAGGGCCTGTGGGAAGATACCGGAGAGAAGAGACGTGTTTACAATCTGTAGAAGATCTGTAGCCAAACAATTTGCAACATTTTTGAAAAGGCCCGTTGGTAGAATATCAAGGCAGCAGGAGGAGGTTTTCAGATGTTGTATAATGTCCTCCAGGTTTTTACGGTTAATCATATGAAATTGGGTCATATTGGAATCTGTTTTGCCTGGACACTGTGACAACACATACCCTGTACTCGATATGGAAGCACTGACTGTCTAATTTTCTGAATTTTGTCATTGAAGAAGTGGCAAAATCATTGCAGGCCTTTGTGGATAAAAGTTCAGATGCTACTGGTACTGGAGGGTTTGTTAACCTATCGACAGTAGCAAACAAAGCACGTGAATTATTATTGTTTTTGGCAATAATGTCCGAGAAGAAGGACCGCCTTGCATTCCTCAGTTCCAAATTATAAATGCGAAGACTCTCTTTAAAGGTGTTGTAGTGGACCTGGAGATTAGTTTTTCGCCACCTGCGTTCTGCTTTTCGACACTCTCTTTTTTCTGTTCTTACCAGTATGGCATTACTCCATTTAGATCTTTTCTTATCAGAGACAGTTTTTACCTTAATGGGAGCAATGGCATCAATAACATTTGTAATTTTACAATTGAAATTGTCTACAAGCTCAGTGACTGAGACCCCTGAGAGGGTGGGTGTGGACGAGAAAAGCTGAATGAATGTTTCACTGGTGTTGTCAGTGATATACCGTTTTCTTATTAACTTTGTTTGGACACTTTTTTGCACAGAGATAGTGCCATTAAAGAAAACACAGGAATGATCAGAGAGGCAGCGCCAGCTTTGGAAAACAGTCATGACCAGTCGAATATATTATATAAATATGAATTAATGTCTGTACACTTACAAACTTCTCAATGCTTTAGTTTACATGTAGGGGCCCTTATTATGCTACTGTGAAAGTTTGGTGCTATTTTAAGCCTTGGTAGTGGTATAAAATAGTGATTTATTTTTACTCTACCAATGCCCCGAAAACTAGCATAATAAGCTACTCAGCGGTTTGGGCTAGCTTCTTTCAAGCTAGAGACACATTCGATCAGCATGAAAACATATCCCAGAGAACGGTCGACACTGTACACGGTATTAACCTCTAGGTTCATTTGTCCTTTAAGTTGAATGTATGAGTGTGTGTGTGTGTGTGTGTGTGTGTGTGTGTGTGTGTGTTAATGTGTATGTATGAGTGTGTGTGCATGTGTGTGTGTGTATTTTTCAAAGGTAATGTTTCTCTATTTTTGTAGATCATCATTTACAATAAGTGCCTACATTGGAAAAAAGTGTGAAAACTTCTTAAAGTGTTAAAACATTAACATCTTAACTTGAGTGTATGAGTGTGTGTGAGTGTTTGTTTGTTTGTGTATGTGTGTGTGCGTTTGTGTGTGAGTGTGTGAGTATGTTGGACTGTGTGAGTGTGTGTGTCTGTGTGTGTGTATGTGTAAGAGTGTGTGTGTGTGTGTGTGTGTGTGTGTGTGTGTGTGTGTGTGTGAGAGAGAGAGAGAGTGTGTGTTTGTGTGTATGTGTGTGCGTGTGTGTGTGTGTGTATGACTGTGTGTCTGTGTGTATGTTTGACTGTCTATGTGTGTGTGCGAGTGTGTGCGTGTGTGTGTGCGTGTGTGTGTGTGTGTGTGTGTGTGTGTGTGTGTGTGTGTGTGTGTGTGTGTGTGTGTGTGTGTGAAACGTGATGTATGAGTTGGGATGCTCTACAAACGTCTCCCTGATGGAAGGAGGGAGAAGAGGTTGTGTGCAGGATGACTAGAATCCTCCATAATACCTGGTGCCTTCTTAGTGCTGCATTTCCAGTAAATGTTTTGGAGCAGTTCAAGTGGAACCCAATGATTTTAGATGCAGTTTTGACCACCTTTGTCAGAAGATTAAGGTCATGTGAAGTAGCTCTGCCAAACCACACTACAATGTTGCCTGTCAGTATACTCTCAATTGAACAACGGTACAAGTTCTGTAGCATCTAAAGGGACATACCATATTTCTTGAGACACCTCAGAAAATAAAGCCTCTAATGTGCCTTCTTAATGGCACAGCTGATATGGAAGGACCATGAGAGGGAGTCTGAAATGGGGATGCCGAAGTATGAGTGTGTGTGTGTGTGTGTGTGTGTGTGTGTGTGTGTGTGTGTATAGATCCACTTGTATGTCTTGTTTGTTCTTGTTGATTATCTTGTTGTGTATTCCTATTTCTAGTTCTGCTTTTTTTAATGTAAAGCACTTTAAGCACAAAAATCTTGACTTTGACATTAAGCAAAATAAATCCTGATGTAAAAGTCAGTTCTAGCTGCTAGTGAAAGCTAATGCTATACCTGCTATAGAAACTGCCTCAGTATTGTGTTTCATAATATAAAAAAGTATATTTTAAAGTTAATGTTTCTCTATTTTTGTAAGTCATCATGAACAGTACGCACCTGCATTGGAACAAAGTGTGAAAACATCTTCAAGTGTTAAAACATTAACATTTTAACTTGATCTTTTGGGTTTCACGCGTTCATCTTTGACTGTCAGTAACGTGTGTATTTAAATTAGGATCAGTGGGTGGGATGTCTGTTAACTTCAGAGACAACCTCTCTCTGTCGGAGGATATAAGACTGCAGACTATTTCATTTCTCTATCTGAACATTCTTCAGATTTGCATTGTGTCAGAGTTCTGCTCTTCTTCTTCATCTTCATCAGCACCTGAGCTCTCTCCACCAACTCTACGGTAAGAGAAAACGCTGACTCTGGCTCCTAACATTAGTTTTTGTCACTTTTGTTTTCGATTTTTTGTCAACTTGTTTGTTGAATTTTCAGTCACTCTGTTGAAAAAGAATTTCAACATTTTTGACACTTTTTTCTACGTATTTTTCAAGGTTTGTCATTTCCTTTGATGTTTGTCACTCTTTCACATTTTTGTCTGCATTTTTGTTGCATTTTTGACACTTTGTTGACCGTTTCCAAAAAACCTTGAAGTTAACTGTGATGTAATGTAGTTAAATGTGATGTAAATATAATTCGTATCACGTAGAATTATGTTCTATTCTTGACCTTTTCGATACTTTTTTCGGGGCTATTTTTACCTTTTTTCTGCACTTTGACAGTTTTTCTTGCTGCTTTTTGACAGTTTTGTCGCTACTTTTTTAGTTAAGTGCGATGTAACGTAGTTAAATGTGACGTAATGTAGTTAAATGTGATAAATGTAGTAAAATTTGATGTAATGTAGTTAAATGTGATAAACGTAGTTAAATGTGATGTAATGTAGTTAAATGTGATAAATGTAGTAAAATGTGATGTAATGTAGTTAAATGTGATAAACGTAGTTAAATGTGATGTAATGTATTTAACTGTGATGTAATGTAGTGTTTGTTCATGTATCATGTGATATTCCAGGTATCTCTCCTGCTGCTGACTCTAGAACTCATCTCTCTCCTGTCATACAGGTAAATATACTTTATATTATTATTCTGTCTTTAACACATTTAAACTTCTCTGATTCTGTTTCATCTGCAAGGACGAAAACTCAAAAGTTTGTTTATATTTTCACTTCATTGTTATGTTTGTCTAACTTCATCTCGCTGCATTGGGACTTTATGGATTTCTTCTACAGAAATAAATCTGTTGAACCTGTATATGAAATGTATTTAATCCTGTGTGCAGTGGTGTACACACTATATTGGTAATAAATATAATACTTTTTAAGGAAGCCCTGGTCAAGAAGAAAATCACATTTTAAAACAAGTGCAGACATGTTGATATATTTGATTTAGGTAGGACTTGAATTCAGTATGTGAAATAAAAACCTGCAGTTTTAGCTGATATTGTAACTCATTCCATGAAGTTGGAGCACTGTAACTAAAAGCAGTTTTTCCAAACTCTGTTTTAGTTTGTGGAACATCATACAGTATGTATCTACTTGATCTTAGATTGTGTTCACTTTTAACACCTAGTAGATCTCTACTAGGTGTTACAACTGTAGTTAAATATGAAGGAGTGTGTGCAGTTATTGATTTGTACACAAAGATCAACCCATGTTTGAGCCTTCTTGTGTTGAGTGAGGGCCAATACACCATTTCATATAATACACAGTGATGGGTAGAGTGCTTTGCATGCATTATAAATCTCAGTCCTCACTGATACACAGAATCCAATGATTTCAACAGAGTCTTTGTGGAGTGTCTGTAAAACACATCTCCATAGTCTAAAACTGGCAAAAAGGTAGATTCAACCAGCTTTTTCTTGACTTTCTGTGTGAAGCATACTTCATGAACTCTGCAGAACTCCAAAGACATGAGACATTTATCAAAATAAAAACAAATGTTACCTAAGAAGTCCATAGATTTCTTTCATTTTAAGTGAAAAGCCATGTCTGATAATACTGTACATTGAACATTCAGAAAGAAGTTTAAAATCATTAGCATTTGGAAAATAAAAATACTTTTTTATGTTTTTCAGACACTTTGTTAAGATTATTTTTTGAGCTTTTATTGTGACATCTTTAGACAGGAAAGGGGAGAGGGGGGGTACGACCCGCAACACAGAAAGAAATGCTTTTTCTGTCTCTAAGACATTCAAACTTCTCTGCTGATATAGATTCTGTTTCAGCTTTGAGGACGATGCTTTTTATAAGTTTTTGGTGATTTTCTCTGAACTTTTTCAAACTTTTTTTACTCGTGACACTTCAGACGCTCTGTTTTTGCACCTTGTTTTACAATTTTTACGTTTTTGTCGTTTTGTTTTAACTTTTTAGTCGTTCTTGCTTATTTTTCAGTGATTGAGTTTCTCTAACAGCTTTTAAATGATAATATAAAGAGATGTTAGATATGTCAGAGTAAAGTCTCTAACAGCTTTTATATGATAATATAAAGAGATGTTAGATATGTCAGAGTAAAGTCTCTAACAGCTTTTATAACTCTTGTGTTCTTCAGATCAACATGAAGATCTCTTTCTTTGCCAGTTTTCTGCTGCTCTCTCTGTGCCAACTGTGCAGCAGTTCTATCTTTGATTCCAATAGGATTAACGTTAGGGGGGTTGATGATAACAAGTTTGAACAAGAGCATATCGTGGCTAACCTATGCACCCAGGTGATGATTGACAGAGGATTTGATGTCCTCAACAAAACCACCTGTAAGCCGGAGAAAACCTTCATCAAAGCTACAGTGGACGAGGTCCGAGCCGTCTGTGGGGGTGGAGGAAAGGGAGTCAGCAAAGAGAACTTTAAACTGGTTGAGTGTAAAGTTGATCCTGCTCATAACAAGCCTCCCAACTGTCAGTACACGGTTGAGGAGGTGGAGAAGAAAATCCTGGTCACCTGTGTCAAAAACAAACCTACTGAGTTTGAAATACATGAGTAATCTGTTACTACCTGATGAATCAGAGTAATCTGTTACTACCTGATGAGTCAGAGTAAAATGTTACTGGCTGATGAATCAGAGTAACTTGTGTCTCCTGTTGAATAAAACACATGTGACAATTTAAATGTGGGTCTGTTTTTAATGTCATCATGTTCACTCATTCATAAAGTAGATGTGGGTTCAAGTGTATTCACGTCATTCTAATAAAATAGCTGCAGTTTTTTCTTGATTTGAGTCATATTAACACACACAGACACACACACACACATACAGAGCCACACAAAAAAATATAAATACACACACAAACACACACACACACATACACACACACACACACACACACACACACTCACACACACACAGCTAAAACATTTCCTCCTGTTCATGATTATGTCACCAAATTAAAGTGTTCTGTTTATCTCAACATGACCGACACTTTCCACTCTCATTGTTTTTGGATTTTATGAGACAGAACATTTCTTAACAAATGTCCAGAGTTCTTCTTGTTGAAAAGGGGAACAATAAAGAGAGATAAATGTGTATCTTTGAGGATGAGTTGAGGATTGTTCCTCCAGATGGCGCCCTGACTCTCTTACACAGTTTATATTCTGTCAGAAACAAGAACAGACTGAACACAAGTGGAGCAGAAACTAAAATAATCTGTTCAGCTTCAGCTCTGAGCTCTAAATGTTTTGTTCATGATGCTGCTGTTTTTAAGGAGAGACACTAACAGACAGAAACATCATCTTTACCTTTATTTATCTTCCATAACATGTCTTCATTCAGAAAACATTCATGTTACTACACTTTGTCTGTTTGACAGAAAAAACTAATCTTAATTTCATTAATCAGGGGCCTGTTTAACAAAAGCAGAATATATAAATCCAGGATAACTGATAAAGCGAGGTTTGACCTAGTCTAATCTGAGCATCCTGGCTCGGTGCGTTTCATGAATGCCAAGCCAGGCTGTGGAGGAGCAACTAGGTCGAGCCAGGCTGAAGTAATTCAGATAGATGCGCGTCCACGGCTTTTCTTAAAAGACCGCGAGGTCGATCACAGATTTACTGATGCTAAAATGGAGAATACGCATTGTTCATACTTTATACAGAGTGAGCAGCAGCTTCTTGTGGAAGTATGATGACGTGAAACACATTATTTGTTAAAAAGAAACACGGCCTCTGTAATGAAACAGCGAGAGAAAGCATAGCAGACGGTATCGGACCGACTGAATGCGTAAGTAGTAACTACTACTTACTAGTACTAATCATTACTAATCATTTGCACAAATTAACAGCTGTACTCTTAAAAGTAAAAAAGTAAATAATGTTACTCAGGAATTTTACCATGAAGATCAATTTTCTACAACGCTAGAATATGATGCGTAAATATCTCTTTCACTCTGTTTCTCCCTCTCTCTCATGGGCTAAAATATAAATGACCTAAGTCATATTAACTTCCACTGTTCGTTTTTAATGCAAAGTGTACAACTGTTCGTTTTTGCAAATGACAGTGACTCATTGAATGGTTTCAGTTAAGAGCAGTAGTTCATAAATGTATATTTTTAGACTATCATTCAGTCTGTCCGCTATTATCTGCCACGCTTTTTCTCGCGTTTTTTAAATTTTTTATTTTTTTTATAGAGGACGAGTTTCCTTCTCTACATATTATATGCCTTGCTCCCTTGTATATATGGACATAGAAAATAAAGACACTGAAGAAATTGGACTCTAAAATCTAGGAACTATAAAGATAATTAAGTGATAAATTCCATGCACACTGTAAACATGAATTAAACAGTGTATTAAACAGTTATTTCCCCCCTCAGCAAAATATAAGGTCAAAAACCATTGAGGTGTCCTCTCCCTGTTGTCACATGAATGTACAGTAGCCTACATCATAGTTACTGGTCCAGTGAACTAAGTCCATAATTTTGGAGGATTGTAAAATTAGGATATGTTCTTAAAATGTACAACCCTCCCAAATTATACTCCCAGTTTACTGGACAACACAAATTGTGTGCTAAGAATGCCAAATACAATGCACATGGAAGCGGAACAAACATGATCCTTATTGTTAAAGAATGAATTAAAGAATTGACCTCAGTAACAGACTTCATTTAAAACATATTTGAAATTTTATCAGCCTTTTCTAATTATCTCAACAACTGCCGTAATATATTCATCAAACTTCTAACAACAATATGAACAGCAGTCTTCATACAGCAATATAACAGTAACAATGAATGAAAATAATGGTCACAACTTTAAATAATACTTAAATGAACTGCAATAGGCACCTGTTTTATTTTAATCAAGGCTGATAACAATAGGGTAAAACCACTGCTGGGTGATCAGAAAAGGCCCCAGGATTAATAAATCCTGGCTGTTAGTCTGGTCGGGAGCAGGCTAGCTGTTAGCCTGACTGTTAGCCTGGTCTGGAGCAGCTGCACAGAATAAATCTCCATGGTGATTTATGTGCCTCCGCTTTCGTGAAACTGAGTCAAGGCTAAATTCATCCAGGATAACGGGGAAATCCCGGCTTAATCCCTTATCTTGGTTTTGTGAAACAGGCCCCAAAGAGGTTTGATGCTGATATATGTTAGTTACAATGTTTAAAACTCTTCACCTGTAGTGTGTTCAAAATGCTTGCATTTTCCAATTCATATATTTAAAGGTACACTGTGTAGTGTTGTAAGTATTTCATTAGCTAAAATCAATGTCTTCATTCATAAATATGTCCTCATTGGTGTAAAATGACCTCTGCCAAAGATCTGACTTATCCTCGTAAGCAAAGAATTTCTTATCTGTATTTACATTGGACGAGCAAGTCCAAGGAGGCTTCCATGTTGCAACGCAAAAAGGAACATGCGTACATGTGCATGTGCGTGTGTGTCCTATAGAGTGTTTCTAGTGTTTGTGGGGACCTCTGAGTGTTTCTACTTCTTAGTGTTTTTTTTTTGTTGTTTTGTTTTATTACATTCAAGATAACATTTCCATGTATTTCATTTAATGCCGATAGATGGCGCTGTTGCACTGCTTTACCATAGTGGGTTGCCATGGAGACGGTAGCTCGAGCGCTCAGAAATAAACATCCAGCGCTTGAGAAAGACAAAATTATAATTATTATGATGTGTTTATATGATATGTATTTGCTAGCAGCTTTAGCTAGCGAGCTAGTTGAAGTTAGCCTGTCACTGTCAATGAAGGTTCCGTTCTCTCGTCTTTCTGTACGGACTGTAAACAGTTGTGTCGATTGAACGTCAGTATGTTCAAGTGTAAGTGTAACTCTGGGTCTGTTTTTAATGTTGTCATGTTTACTTATTCATAAAGTACATGTTGGTTCAAGTGTATTCACGTCATTCTAATAAAATAGCTGCAGTCTGACACACACACACACACACACACACACACATACAGCGACACACACACAGAGACACACACACACACACACACAAACACACACAATTAAAACATTTCATCCTGTTGAGGATTATTTCACCAAATTAAAGTGTTCTGTTTATCTCAACATGACTGACACTTTCCACTCTCATTGTTTTTGGATTTTATGTGACAAAACATTTGTTAACAAATGTCCAGAGTTCTTCTTGTTGAAAATGGGAACAATGAAGAGTGAGAAATGTGCATCTTTGAGGATGAGTTGGGGATTATTCCACTAGATGGCGCCCTGACTCTCTTACACAGTTTATATTCAGTCAGAAACAAGAACAGACTGAACACAAGTGGAGCACAAACTAAAATAATCTGTTAAACTTCAGCTCTGATCTCTAAATGTTTGATGTTGATGATGCTGCTGGTTTTAAGGAGAGACACTAACAGACAGAAACATCTTCTTTACCTTTATTAATCTTCCATAACATGTCTTCTTTCAGAACACATTCATGTTACTACATTGTGTCTGTTTGACAGAAAAAAATAGTCTTAATGTCATTAATTAGAGAGGTTTGATGCTGATATCTGTTAGTTAAAATGTTTAAAACTCTTCACCTGTAGTGTGTTTGAAATTCCTGAATTTTCCAATTCATATCTTTAAAAGTTTACATTTTATCACAATCACTAACATCCTTTTGTCCAATCTGCAGTCACATTTTCACACAATTACACAACTAGCCCAACATCAGTGTGTTCAGGCCATCTCATTAACACAATTCATTTTGTTTCCTCAAAATACCTGAATTTTCCAATTAATATATTAAAGGTACACTGTGTAGTGTTTTAAGTATTTCATTAGCTAAAATCAATGTCTTCATTCATAAATATGTCCTCAGTTGTGTAAAATGACCTCTGCCAATGATCTGACTTATCCTCGTAAGCAATATTCTTATCTGTATTTACATTGGATGGGCAAGTCCAAGAAAGCTTCCATGTCGTTCTGCCATTTTGAAAAACTTTAATGGCTGAGAGGGATATAAAGCGCTAGCCTACCTGTCTAGCTAATCCAAAATGCGAGAAGAGATCAGTGAGAGGCACTTGTCACTGCATTTTAGTTCATAATGGAGGATCATACTTATGCCGAGCCACAGGTGAAGGCATACTCGTCACCAAAAAGAGAAAGTGGAAGACATGTTTGTCATAGCTTCTTGGTACATAACTGCTACAGTAGTTGCAACACGCATTTGAAAACGCGAGGCGCTAGAGAGCACAATTCGATTGAATGCAAAATACAGTTTCACCACTAGATGGGACTACTCTCTACCACCACCAATGTGTAGCACCCACCTCGGTGACAGGTAGGCTTTTACTCTGTACACATGTCAAAATATACAGTATATTTGAGGTATTATGGAATATAACAGAGGAATATTGTTCCATTGCTTGCTAATGAGTGTGGTGGAAATTCTAATACATAGTAGGTGAGATCTGAAATAATGCTTCTGTAAGCCAAGTCTTTTAAGTCTGTATTCTTTATTCAAGAAGGTTCAGTACATCCCAGAATAATCTGAGAGAATGAACAAAGGAAGGAGAAAGCAGACGGTACGTCTGTACTTCTGTTGCTGGGCAGGAAAAGGCCTGGTTGGGACAGAACTGAACAGTGTTGGGCAAATTACTTCCAAAATGTAATACCAAAATAAAAGTGGAAGTTTGACTAGGCAGGTTGCTTGTGAATTTTCACCACCAGATCAATAAGTCTCCTCTTTATCCACTTTAATAATCATAGATTAATTATAATTTTTGTATAATTAATTTGAATATGCAAAGTAAATAAAGCTATTAAATAGAGAAGTAAAACATACAATAGGCAAGTAGGAGAAATGTTTTAAATTAAAGTACCGTACAGTGTATTGAGTGCGGTGTAGTTACTTTCTACGTCTGATAAAATGTAATTATATTTACGTGTAGCAAGCCTAACATTAATTCCCGACATGTTTATAGCTGTCAGCAGCTCGGACACACGGCTGTCCGCGCTGATGTACCGTCAACTGTTGGGACACAGATGTTGTCCGTACCGTCACCTGTTGGGACACAGATGTTTGTCCGTTCCGTTACCTGTTGGGACACAGATGTTGTCCGTACCGTCTCTGGTTCTAGCTCTGACCAGGGGAACCGTGACGGGACAGCTATCTTCAATGCAGCGTAATAACTCCTGAAAATAATGTCCATCTTGAAATGTATCTGGCTCTGCAGTCCTTTCACCCATCGCATGCAGCACAGGATACTACTCCCGCTCTCATGAAAAATGTTTCGCGTGTTCCTAAATAATCGAGAAAATGTGGAAAACCTGCTTATTAACGCTCGTCACTGAGATTGTACTGTATCCTATTACTAAAATTGAATTAGTACATCGTTATGTATTGCGTTACGCAGGCAAAAGGAATGTGTGTGTGCATGCGTGTGAGTGTGATGTGATGTGCATGTGCTGTGCATGTGCGTGTGAATGGCGTAGTGTGCCTCAAGCTACTGTTTCTAGTGTTTGTGGGACCTCTGAGTGTTTCTAGTGTTTGTGGGACTCTGAGGTCTACTCTCTTAGTGTTTTTAATTTTATTTATTACATTCAGAGAACATTCCATGTCCAGCATTCACTTCATCCCTGCCGGTAGATGGCGCTGTCTGCACTTGCTTTACCGTAGTGGTTGCCATGGAGACGTAGCTTGAGCGCATCAGAAATAACCATCCAGAGCGCTTGAGCAAAGACATAATAATTATAATTATGCCTTTCTCAAGCGCTGGATGGTTATTTCTGAGCGCTCAAGCTACCGTCTCCATGGCAACCCACTACGGTAAAGCAGTGCAACAGCGCCATCTACCGGCATGAAGTGAAATGCTGTACATGGAAATGTTATCTTGAATGTAATAAAATAAAAAAAAACCCACTAAGAAGTAGACACTCAGAGGTCCCCACAAACACTAGAAACACTCAGAGGTCCCCACAAACACTAGAAACAGTCTTTAGGACACACACACACATACACACGCACATGCACATGCACATTCACATTCACACTCACACGCATGCACACACACATTCCTTTTTGCTGTAACGCAATAACATAACGAGTTACTAATTCAATTTTAGTAATATTATACCAGTTACAATCTCAGTGACGAGAGTTAATAAGCATTTTTACACATTTTGTGATTATTTAGGAACACCGCGAAAACAATTCTTCATGAGAAAAAAAAAAGCTGGAGTAGTATTTCATGTTGCTGTATTCGATGGTTGAAATGACTGCAGAGACAGATACATTTCAAGATGGACATTATTTTCAGGAGTTATTACGCTGCATTGAAGATAGCTGTCCCGTCACTGTTCCCCTGGTCAGAGCTAGAACCAGAGACGGTACGGACAACATCTGTGTCCCAACAGGTAACGGAACGGACAACATCTGTGTCCCAACAGGTGACGGTACGGACAACATCTGTGTCCCAACAGTTGACGGTACATCATCGCGGACAGCCGTGTGTCCGAGCTGCTGACAGCTATAAACATGTCGGGAATTAATGTTTAGGCTTGCTACACGTAAATATAATTACATTTTATCAGACGTAGAAAGTAACTACACCGCACTTCAATACAACTGTACGGTACTTTTAATGGAGTATTTTCATTTTCTCCTACTTGCCTATTGTATGTTTTACTTCTCTATTTTTATAGCTTTATTTACTTTGCATATTCAAATTAATTATACAAAATATTATAATTAATCTATGATTTATTAAAGTGGATAAAGAGGAGACTTTATTGATCTGGTGGTGAAATTCACAAGCAACCTGCCTAGTCAAACTTCCACTTTTATTTTGGTATTACATTTTGGAAGTAATTTGCCCAACACTGTTCAGTTCTGTCCCAACCAGGCCTTTTCCTGCCCAGCAACAGAAGTACAGACGTACCGTCTGCTTTCTCCTTCCTTTGTTCATTCTCTCAGATTATTCTGGGATGTACTGAACCTTCTTTGAATAAAGAATACAGACTTAAAAGACTTGGCTTACAGAAGCATTATTTCAGATCTCACCTACTATGTATTAGAATTTCCACCACACTCATTAGCAAGCAATGGAACAATATATCCTCTGTTATATTCCATAATACCTCAAATATACTGTATATTTTGACATGTGTACAGAGTAAAAGCCTACCTGTCACCGAGGTGGGTGCTACACATTGGTGGTGGTAGAGAGTAGTCCCATCTAGTGGTGAAACTGTATTTTGCATTCAATCGAATTGTGCTCTCTAGCGCCTCGCGTTTTCAAATGCGTGTTGCAACTACTGTAGCAGTTATGTACCAAGAAGCTATGACAACATGTCTTCCAATTTTCTCTTTTTTGGTGACGAGTATGCCTTCACCTGTGGCTCGGCATAAGTATGATCCTCCATTATGAACTAAAATGCAGTGACAAGTGCCTCTCACTGATCTCTTCTCGCATTTTGGATTAGCTAGACAGGTAGGCTAGCGCTTTATATCCCTCTCAGCCATTAAAGTTTTTCAAAATGGCAGAACGACATGGAAGCTTTCTTGGACTTGCCCATCCAATGTAAATACAGATAAGAAATATTTGCTTACGAGGATAAGTCAGATCATTGGCAGAGGTCATTTTACACAACTGAGGACATATTTATGAATGAAGACATTGATTTTAGCTAATGAAATACTTAAAACACTACACAGTGTACCTTTAAATATATTAATTGGAAAATTCAGGTATTTTGAGGAAACAAAATGAATTGTGTTAATGAGATGGCCTGAACACACTGATGTTGGGCTAGTTGTGTAATTGTGTGAAAATGTGACTGCAGATTGGACAAAAGGATGTTAGTGATTGTGATAAAATGTAAACTTTTAAAGATATGAATTGGAAAATTCAGGAATTTCAAACACACTACAGGTGAAGAGTTTTAAACATTTTAACTAACAGATATCAGCATCAAACCTCTCTAATTAATGACATTAAGACTATTTTTTTCTGTCAAACAGACACAATGTAGTAACATGAATGTGTTCTGAAAGAAGACATGTTATGGAAGATTAATAAAGGTAAAGAAGATGTTTCTGTCTGTTAGTGTCTCTCCTTAAAACCAGCAGCATCATCAACATCAAACATTTAGAGATCAGAGCTGAAGTTTAACAGATTATTTTAGTTTGTGCTCCACTTGTGTTCAGTCTGTTCTTGTTTCTGACTGAATATAAACTGTGTAAGAGAGTCAGGGCGCCATCTAGTGGAATAATCCTCAACTCATCCTCAAAGATGCACATTTCTCACTCTTCATTGTTCCCATTTTCAACAAGAAGAACTCTGGACATTTGTTAACAAATGTTTTGTCACATAAAATCCAAAAACAATGAGAGTGGAAAGTGTCAGTCATGTTGAGATAAACAGAACACTTTAATTTGGTGAAATAATCCTCAACAGGATGAAATGTTTTAATTGTGTGTGTTTGTGTGTGTGTGTTTGTGTGTCTCTGTGTGTGTGTTGCTGTATGTGTGTGTGTGTGTGTGTGTGTGTGTGTGTGTGTGTGTGTGTCAGACTGCAGCTATTTTATTAGAATGACGTGAATACACTTGAACCCACATGTACTTTATGAATAAGTAAACATGACAACATTAAAAACAGACCCAGAGTTACACTTACACTTGAACATACTGACGTTCAATCGACACAACTGTTTACAGTCCGTACAGAAAGACGAGAGAACGGAACCTTCACTGACAGTGACAGGCTAACTTCAACTAGCTCGCTAGCTAAAGCTGCTAGCAAATACATATCATATAAACACATCATAATAATTATAATTTTGTCTTTCTCAAGCGCTGGATGTTTATTTCTGAGCGCTCGAGCTACCGTCTCCATGGCAACCCACTATGGTAAAGCAGTGCAACAGCGCCATCTATCGGCATGAAATGAAATACATGGAAATGTTATCTTGAATGTAATAAAACAAAACAAAAAAAAAAAACACTAAGAAGTAGAAACACTCAGAGGTCCCCACAAACACTAGAAACACTCTATAGGACACACACGCACATGCACATGTACGCATGTTCCTTTTTGCGTTGCAACATGGAAGCCTCCTTGGACTTGCTCGTCCAATGTAAATACAGATAAGAAATTCTTTGCTTACGAGGATAAGTCAGATCTTTGGCAGAGGTCATTTTACACCAATGAGGACATATTTATGAATGAAGACATTGATTTTAGCTAATAAAATACTTACAACACTACACAGTGTACCTTTAAATATATGAATTGGAAAATGCAAGCATTTTGAACACACTACAGGTGAAGAGTTTTAAACATTTTAACTAACATATATCAGCATCAAACCTCTTTGGGGCCTGTTTCACAAAACCAAGATAAGGGATTAAGCCGGGATTTCCCCGTTATCCTGGATGAATTTAGCCTTGACTCAGTTTCACGAAAGCGGAGGCACATAAATCACCATGGAGATTTATTCTGTGCAGCTAGCCTGCTCCAGACCAGGCTAACAGTCAGGCTAACAGCTAGCCTGCTCCCGACCAGGCTAACAGCCAGGATTTATTAATCCTGGGGCCTTTTCTGATCACCCAGCAGTGGTTTTACCCTATTGTTATCAGCCTTGATTAAAATACAACAGGTGCCTATTGCAGTTCATTTAAGTATTATTTAAAGTTGTGACCATTATTTTCATTCATTGTTACTGTTATATTGCTGTATGAAGACTGCTGTTCATATTGTTGTTAGAAGTTTGATGAATATATTACGGCAGTTGTTGAGATAATTAGAAAAGGCTGATAAAATTTCAAATATGTTTTAAATGAAGTCTGTTACTGAGGTCAATTCTTTAATTCATTCTTTAACAATAAGGATCATGTTTGTTCCGCTTCCATGTGCATTGTATTTGGCATTCTTAGCACACAATTTGTGTTGTCCAGTAAACTGGGAGTATAATTTGGGAGGGTTGTACATTTTAAGAACATATCCTAATTTTACAATCCTCCAAAATTATGGACTTAGTTCACTGGACCAGTAACTATGATGTAGGACACCTCAATGGTTTTTGACCTTATATTTTGCTGAGGGGGGAAATAACTGTTTAATACACTGTTTCATTCATGTTTACAGTGTGCATGGAATTTATCACTTAATTATCTTTATAGTTCCTAGATTTTAGAGTCCAATTTCTTCAGTGTCTTTATTTTCTATGTCCATATATACAAGGGAGCAAGGCATATAATATGTAGAGAAGGAAACTCGTCCTCTATAAAAAAAATAAAAAATTTAAAAAACGCGAGAAAAAGCGTGGCAGATAATAGCGGACAGACTGAATGATAGTCTAAAAATATACATTTATGAACTACTGCTCTTAACTGAAACCATTCAATGAGTCACTGTCATTTGCAAAAACGAACAGTTGTACACTTTGCATTAAAAACGAACAGTGGAAGTTAATATGACTTAGGTCATTTATATTTTAGCCCATGAGAGAGAGGGAGAAACAGAGTGAAAGAGATATTTACGCATCATATTCTAGCGTTGTAGAAAATTGATCTTCATGGTAAAATTCCTGAGTAACATTATCTTCGGCTTACTTTTAAGAGTACAGCTGTTAATTTGTGCAAATGATTAGTAATGATTAGTACTAGTAAGTAGTAGTTACTACTTACGCATTCAGTCGGTCCGAGATCGTCTGCTATGCTTTCTCTCGCTGTTTCATTACAGAGGCCGTGTTTCTTTTTAACAAATAATGTGTTTCACGTCATCATACTTCCACAAGAAGCTGCTGCTCACTCTGTATAAAGTATGAACAATGCGTATTCTCCATTTTAGCATCAGTAAATCTGTGATCGACCTCGCGGTCTTTTAAGAAAAGCCGTGGACGCGCATCTATCTGAATTACTTCAGCCTGGCTCGACCTAGTTGCTCCTCCACAGCCTGGCTTGGCCTTCATGAAACGCACCAAGCCAGGATGCTCAGATTAGACTAGGTCAAACCTCGCTTTATCAGTTATCCTGGATTTATATATTCTGCTTTTGTTAAACAGGCCCCTGGTTAATGAAATTAAGACTAGTTTTTTCTGTCATACAGACAAAGTGTAGTAACATGAATGTTTTCTGAATGAAGACATGTTATGGAAGATAAATAAAGGTAAAGATGATGTTTCTGTCTGTTAGTGTCTCTCCTTAAAAACAGCAGCATCATGAACAAAACATTTAGAGATCAGAGCTGAAGCTGAACAGATTATTTTAGTTTCTGCTCAACTTGTGTTCAGTCTGTTCTTGTTTCTGACAGAATATAAACTGTGTAAGAGAGTCAGGGCGCCATCTGGTGGAACAATCCTCAACTCATCCTCAAAGATACACATTTATCTCTCTTTATTGTTCCCCTTTTCAACAAGAAGAACTCTGGACATAGTTAAGAAATGTTCTGTCTCATAAAATCCAAAAACAATGAGAGTGGAAAGTGTCAGTCATGTTGAGATAAACAGAACACTTTAATTTGGTGAAATAATCATGAACAGGAGGAAATGTTTTAGATGTGTGTGTGTGTGTGTGTGTGTGTGTGTGTGTGTGTGTGTGTGTGTGTGTGTGTGTGTGTGTGTGTATTTATATTTTTTTGTGTGGCTCTGTATGTGTGTGTGTGTGTGTCTGTGTGTGTTAATATGACTCAAATCAAGAAAAAGCTGCAGCTATTTTATTAGAATGACGTGAATACACTTGAACCCACATCTACTTTATGAATGAGTGAACATGATGACATTAAAAACAGACCCACATTTAAATTGTCACATGTGTTTTATTCAACAGGAGACACAAGTTACTCTGATTCATCAGCCAGTAACATTTTACTCTGACTCATCAGGTAGTAACAGATTACTCTGATTCATCAGGTAGTAACAGATTACTCTGATTCATCAGGTAGTAACAGATTACTCATGTATTTTAAACTCAGTAGGTTTGTTTTTGACACAGGTGACCAGGATTTTCTTCTCCACCTCCTCAACCGTGTACTGACAGTTGGGAGGCTTGTTATGAGCAGGATCAACTTTACACTCAACCAGTTTAAAGTTCTCTTTGCTGACTCCCTTTCCTCCACCCCCACAGACGGCTCGGACCTCGTCCACTGTAGCTTTGATGAAGGTTTTCTCCGGCTTACAGGTGGTTTTGTTGAGGACATCAAATCCTCTGTCAATCATCACCTGGGTGCATAGGTTAGCCACGATATGCTCTTGTTCAAACTTGTTATCATCAACCCCCCTAACGTTAATCCTATTGGAATCAAAGATAGAACTGCTGCACAGTTGGCACAGAGAGAGCAGCAGAAAACTGGCAAAGAAAGAGATCTTCATGTTGATCTGAAGAACACAAGAGTTATAAAAGCTGTTAGAGACTTTACTCTGACATATCTAACATCTCTTTATATTATCATATAAAAGCTGTTAGAGACTTTACTCTGACATATCTAACATCTCTTTATATTATCATTTAAAAGCTGTTAGAGAAACTCAATCACTGAAAAATAAGCAAGAACGACTAAAAAGTTAAAACAAAACGACAAAAACGTAAAAATTGTAAAACAAGGTGCAAAAACAGAGCGTCTGAAGTGTCACGAGTAAAAAAAGTTTGAAAAAGTTCAGAGAAAATCACCAAAAACTTATAAAAAGCATCGTCCTCAAAGCTGAAACAGAATCTATATCAGCAGAGAAGTTTGAATGTCTTAGAGACAGAAAAAGCATTTCTTTCTGTGTTGCGGGTCGTACCCCCCCTTTCCCCTTTCCTGTCTAAAGATGTCACAATAAAAGCTCAAAAAATAATCTTAACAAAGTGTCTGAAAAACATAAAAAAGTATTTTTATTTTCCAAATGCTAATGATTTTAAACTTCTTTCTGAATGTTCAATGTACAGTATTATCAGACATGGCTTTTCACTTAAAATGAAAGAAATCTATGGACTTCTTAGGTAACATTTGTTTTTATTTTGATAAATGTCTCATGTCTTTGGAGTTCTGCAGAGTTCATGAAGTATGCTTCACACAGAAAGTCAAGAAAAAGCTGGTTGAATCTACCTTTTTGCCAGTTTTAGACTATGGAGATGTGTTTTACAGACACTCCACAAAGACTCTGTTGAAATCATTGGATTCTGTGTATCAGTGAGCACTGAGATTTATAATGCATGCAAAGCACTCTACCCATCACTGTGTATTATATGAAATGGTGTATTGGCCCTCACTCAACACAAGAAGGCTCAAACATGGGTTGATCTTTGTGTACAAATCAATAACTGCACACACTCCTTCATATTTAACTACAGTTTGTAACACCTAGTAGAGATCTACTAGGTGTTAAAAAGTGAACACAATCTAAGATCAAGTAGATACATACTGTATGATGTTCCACAAACTAAAACAGAGTTTGGAAAAACTGCTTTTAGTTACAGTGCTCCAACTTCATGGAATGAGTTACAATATCAGCTAAAACTGCAGGTTTTTATTTCACATACTGAATTCAAGTCCTACCTAAATCAAATATATCAACATGTCTGCACTTGTTTTAAAATGTGATTTTCTTCTTGACCAGGGCTTCCTTAAAAAGTATTATATTTATTACCAATATAGTGTGTACACCACTGCACACAGGATTAAATACATTTCATATACAGGTTCAACAGATTTATTTCTGTAGAAGAAATCCATAAAGTCCCAATGCAGCGAGATGAAGTTAGACAAACAAAACAATGAAGTGAAAATATAAACAAACTTTTGAGTTTTCGTCCTTGCAGATGAAACAGAATCAGAGAAGTTTAAATGTGTTAAAGACAGAATAATAATATAAAGTATATTTACCTGTATGACAGGAGAGAGATGAGTTCTAGAGTCAGCAGCAGGAGAGATACCTGGAATATCACATGATACATGAACAAACACTACATTACATCACAGTTAACTACATTACATCACCTTTAACTACGTTTATCACATGTAACTACATTACATCAAATTTTACTACATTTATCACATTTAACTACATTACGTCACATTTAACTACGTTACATCACACTTAACTAAAAAAGTGGCGACAAAACTGTCAAAAAGCAGCAAGAAAAACTGTCAAAGTGCAGAAAAAAGGTAAAAATAGCCCCGAAAAAAGTATCGAAAAGGTCAAGAATAGAACATAATTCTACGTGATACGAATTATATTTACATCACATTTAACTACATTACATCACAGTTAACTTCAAGGTTTTTTGGAAACGGTCAACAAAGTGTCAAAAATGCAACAAAAATGCAGACAAAAATGTGAAAGAGTGACAAACATCAAAGGAAATGACAAACCTTGAAAAATACGTAGAAAAAAGTGTCAAAAATGTTGAAATTCTTTTTCAACAGAGTGACTGAAAATTCAACAAACAAGTTGACAAAAAATCGAAAACAAAAAGTGACAAAAACTAATGTTAGGAGCCAGAGTTAGCGTTTTCTCTTACCGTAGAGTTGGTGGAGAGAGCTCAGGTGCTGATGAAGATGAAGAAGAAGAGCAGAACTCTGACACAATGCAAATCTGAAGAATGTTCAGATAGAGAAATGAAATAGTCTGCAGTCTTATATCCTCCGACAGAGAGAGGTTGTCTCTGAAGTTAACAGACATCCCACCCACTGATCCTAATTTAAATACACACGTTACTGACAGTCAAAGATGAACGCGTGAAACCCAAAAGATCAAGTTAAAATGTTAATGTTTTAACACTTGAAGATGTTTTCACACTTTGTTCCAATGCAGGTGCGTACTGTTCATGATGACTTACAAAAATAGAGAAACATTAACTTTAAAATATACTTTTTTATATTATGAAACACAATACTGAGGCAGTTTCTATAGCAGGTATAGCATTAGCTTTCACTAGCAGCTAGAACTGACTTTTACATCAGGATTTATTTTGCTTAATGTCAAAGTCAAGATTTTTGTGCTTAAAGTGCTTTACATTAAAAAAAGCAGAACTAGAAATAGGAATACACAACAAGATAATCAACAAGAACAAACAAGACATACAAGTGGATCTATACACACACACACACACACACACACACACACACACACACTCATACTTCGGCATCCCCATTTCAGACTCCCTCTCATGGTCCTTCCATATCAGCTGTGCCATTAAGAAGGCACATTAGAGGCTTTATTTTCTGAGGTGTCTCAAGAAATATGGTATGTCCCTTTAGATGCTACAGAACTTGTACCGCTGTTCAATTGAGAGTATACTGACAGGCAACATTGTAGTGTGGTTTGGCAGAGCTACTTCACATGACCTTAATCTTCTGACAAAGGTGGTCAAAACTGCATCTAAAATCATTGGGTTCCACTTGAACTGCTCCAAAACATTTACTGGAAATGCAGCACTAAGAAGGCACCAGGTATTATGGAGGATTCTAGTCATCCTGCACACAACCTCTTCTCCCTCCTTCCATCAGGGAGACGTTTGCAGAGCATCCCAACTCATACATCACGTTTCACACACACACACACACACACACACACACACACACACACACACATGCGCACACACACACACACACACACGCACACACTCGCACAGACACATAGACAGTCAAACATACACACAGACACACAGTCATACACACACACACACGCACACACATACACACAAACACACACTCTCTCTCTCTCTCTCTCTCTCACACACACACACACACACACACACACACACACACTTACACATACACACACACAGACACACACACTCACACAGTCCAACATACTCACACACTCACACACAAACGCACACACACATACACAAACAAACAAACACTCACACACACTCATACACTCAAGTTAAGATGTTAATGTTTTAACACTTTAAGAAGTTTTCACACTTTTTTCCAATGTAGGCACTTATTGTAAATGATGATCTACAAAAATAGAGAAACATTACCTTTGAAAAATACACACACACACATGCACACACACTCATACATACACATTAACACACACACACACACACACACACACACACACACACTCATACATTCAACTTAAAGGACAAATGAACCTAGAGGTTAATACCGTGTACAGTGTCGACCGTTCTCTGGGATATGTTTTCATGCTGATCGAATGTGTCTCTAGCTTGAAACAAGCTAGCCCAAACCGCTGAGTAGCTTATTATGCTAGTTTTCGGGGCATTGGTAGAGTAAAAATAAATCACTATTTTATACCACTACCAAGGCTTAAAATAGCACCAAACTTTCACAGTAGCATAATAAGGGCCCCTACATGTAAACTAAAGCATTGAGAAGTTTGTAAGTGTACAGACATTAATTCATATTTATATAATATATTCGACTGGTCATGACTGTTTTCCAAAGCTGGCGCTGCCTCTCTGATCATTCCTGTGTTTTCTTTAATGGCACTATCTCTGTGCAAAAAAGTGTCCAAACAAAGTTAATAAGAAAACGGTATATCACTGACAACACCAGTGAAACATTCATTCAGCTTTTCTCGTCCACACCCACCCTCTCAGGGGTCTCAGTCACTGAGCTTGTAGACAATTTCAATTGTAAAATTACAAATGTTATTGATGCCATTGCTCCCATTAAGGTAAAAACTGTCTCTGATAAGAAAAGATCTAAATGGAGAAATGCCATACTGGTAAGAACAGAAAAAAGAGAGTGTCGAAAAGCAGAACGCAGGTGGCGAAAAACTAATCTCCAGGTCCACTACAACACCTTTAAAGAGAGTCTTCGCATTTATAATTTGGAACTGAGGAATGCAAGGCGGTCCTTCTTCTCGGACATTATTGCCAAAAACAATAATAATTCACGTGCTTTGTTTGCTACTGTCGATAGGTTAACAAACCCTCCAGTACCAGTAGCATCTGAACTTTTATCCACAAAGGCCTGCAATGATTTTGCCACCTTCTTCAATGACAAAATTCAGAAAGTCAGTGCTTCCATATCGAGTACAGGGTATGTGTTGTCACAGTGTCCAGGCAAAACAGATTCCAATATGACCCAATTTCATATGATTAACCGTAAAAACCTGGAGGACATTATACAACATCTGAAAACCTCCTCCTGCTGCCTTGATATTCTACCAACGGGCCTTTTCAAAAATGTTGCAAATTGTTTGGCTACAGATCTTCTACAGATTGTAAACACGTCTCTTCTCTCTGGTATCTTCCCACAGGCCCTGAAAACTGCAGTCATTAAGCCACTCTTAAAAAGAATAATCTAGACACGTCACTAATGAGCAACTATAGGCCGATATCAAACCTTCCATTTTTAAGTAAAATCATTGAAAAAACGGTTTGTCAACAACTGAACCTTTTCTTGACAGTAAACAACAGTTTTGATGCCTTCCAGTCGGGTTTTCGACCACACCACAGCACTGAGACAGCTCTTGTTAAAGTCGTTAATGACATCCACTTAAACACAGATAGATAGTGGCAAAATTTCGGTCTTGGTATTACTTGATCTCAGTGCTGCATTTGATACGGTCGACCATGACATATTACTAGACCGATTGGAAAACTGGGTTGGCATTTCTGGCTCAGTACTAAAGTGGTTTGAGTCTTATTTAAAGAATAGGGACTACTTTGTGTCTATAGGGAATTATACATCTGAGCATACAAATATGACGTGCGGAGTTCCCCAAGGCTCAGTTCTGGGGCCTCTCCTGTTTAACATATACATGCTTCCACTGGCTCGAATTATGGAAAACAACAAAATAAGTTACCATAGTTATGCGGAAGACACACAACTTTATATAACCTTATCGCCAGGGGACTATAGTCCAATACAACAACTGACTAAGTGCATTGAACAAATTAACGACTGGATGTGCCAGAACTTTCTTAAATTAAATGAAGAAAAAACTGCAGTGGTTGTTTTTGGA
This sequence comes from Sander lucioperca, assembly GCF_008315115.2. Lineage (NCBI taxonomy): Eukaryota > Metazoa > Chordata > Actinopteri > Perciformes > Percidae > Sander > Sander lucioperca. Next base: position 17,684,064 of record NC_050182.1, on the reverse strand, counting down.
GCAAAAGAGGAACAATTAAAAGTCAGCACTCTGCTTCAAACGATAATGTTAACAACAACAGACAAAGCCAGAAATCTTGGTGTAGTCATGGACTCAGACCTGAATTTTAACAGCCACATTAAGACAATTACAAAGTCAGCCTATTACCACCTTAAAAATATATCAAGGGTTAAAGGACTTATGTCTCAGCAGGACTTGGAAAAACTTGTCCATGCTTTTATCTTCAGTAGACTTGACTACTGTAACGGAGTCTTTACAGGTCTCCCTAAAAAATCAATCAGACAGCTGCAGCTGATTCAGAACGCTGCTGCTCGAGTCCTCACTAAGACCAAGAAAGTGGATCACATCACTCCAGTACTGAAGTCTCTACACTGGCTTCCAGTGCCTCAAAGAATTTATTTCAAAATACTTTTGTTGGTTTATAAATCACTAAACGGTTTAGGGCCAAAATACATTTCTGATCTGCTAGTACACTATGAACCACCCAGACCTCTCAGGTCGTCTGGGACAGGTCTGCTTGTTGTCCCCAGAGTCAGAACTAAACAGGGGGAAGCAGCGTTTAGTTTCTATGCTCCATATATCTGGAACAAACTCCCAGAAAACTGCAGGTCTGCCGCAACTCTCAGTTCTTTTAAATAAAGGATGAAGACGAAGATGTTGCCTTTCGTTAAATAACTGTTCATTTGTTAAACTGAAGTTGCATTGTTGACACTGTATGACAATCTATATAAGCATATAAAGAGAAATTCCTATTTTATCTGCTTTTATATATTTAACTGTTTTAATTGCTCTTCAATGTTTCATTTCTTATACTGCACTGTAACTTTTATTCTTGTATTTTATCTGTTTTAAATTTTTTATTCTGTTTTCATGTAAAGCACTTTGAATTGCCCTGTTGCTGAAATGTGCTATACAAATAAAGCTGCCTTGCCTTGCCTTGCCTTGTATACATGAACGGTACGACTTTATAAACTATCTTTTTAATGAACTGTCTGTACACTTACAAACTTCTCAATGCTTTGGTTTACAGGTAGGGACCATCATTACGCTACTGTTACCTGCCTCAGACCCAGGGGTATCTGGGCAGGTACAAAGCCACAGGCTGGATAGCACTGTGGGCTGGAAAGTAGTGGAGCTACAGAAATTATGTCTTTCTCAAGCACTGGATGTTTATTTCTGAATCAAATATCTCAGAAATACTTCAAGATCATAAACCATAACTTTAGCCATTACATGGACTATATAATATAGGAATGATATATAAATATACTGAATACAATGAAGAAACCAATATGTAAAGCATTGGTATATATCAGATAAAATACAAAACCCATTAATAGCATATTGTGAAATAGATACCAGTCTTACTGTATAATATATCAAATATACATCAACAAATGACACTATAGATTATAGTACATCTTGAAACAATTGCTACAGCACATTCAAGTATGTAGACATAGGCTACATGGATATCTTGCTATCTGTTAGATTATTCCTTTAAAGTGAACACATACAGCAGATCAGAGGCTACGTTGGATTACTTCTATGAAATACATTACAATACATTACAACCTTTTCATAGATCAAATACCAAGATACTATATTAAGATTTTAACTGTTCACGTGACTGTGTGATACTCAATCACCAAGACAACGCATCGGTCTGCTGTTTGCGTGTGTGTCTACAGGCACGAGCACATCCACTGATGGCCGTGTAGCCTCCATAGAACATTGACAGGCTCTGGCTAATAAAATGCATACTGCACAGAGCATCGGCAATACAAACAACATGATAGAAAGTACAGAGAGACTTAATAAAATAAATATATATTACACTTGAACATACTGACGTTCAATCGACACAACTGTTTACAGTCCGTACAGAAAGACGAGAGAACGGAACCTTCACTGACGGTGACAGGCTAACTTCAACTAGCTCGCTAGCTAAAGCTGCTAGCAAATATATATCGTATATAACACATCATAATAATTATAATTATGTCTTTCTCAAGCGCTGGATGGTTATTTCTGAGCGCTCAAGCTACCGTCTCCATGGCAACCCACTACGGTAAAGCAGTGCAACAGCGCCATCTACCGGCATGAAGTGAAATGCTGTACATGGAAATGTTATCTTGAATGTAATAAAATAAAATAAAAACACCAAGAAGTAGACACTCAGAGGTCCCCACGAACACTAGAAACACTCAGAGGTCCCCACAAACACTAGTAACAGTCTTTAGGACACACACGCACATACACACGCACATGCACATGCACATGCACATTCACATTCACACTCACACGCATGCACACACACATTCCTTTTTGCTGTAACGCAATAACATAGCGAGTTACTAATTCAATTTTAGTAATATTATACCAGTTACAATCTCAGTGACGAGAGTTAATAAGCATTTTTACACATTTTGTGATTATTTAGGAACACCGCGAAAACAATTCTTCATGAGAAAAAAAAAAGCTGGAGTAGTATTTCATGTTGCTGTATTCGATGGTTGAAATGACTGCAGAGAGATACATTTCAAGATGGACATCATTTTTAGGAGTTATTACGCTGCATTGAAGATAGCTGTCCCATCACTGTTCCCGTGGTCAGAGCTAGAACTAGAGACGGTACGGACAACATCTGTGTCCCAACAGGTAACGGAACGGACAACATCTGTGTCCCAACAGGTGACGGTACGGACAACATCTGTGTCCCAAAAGTTGACGGTACATCAGCGCAAACATGTCGGGAATTAATGTTTAGGCTTGCTACACGTAAATATAATTACATTTTATCAGACGTAGAAAGTAACTACACCGCACTTCAATACAACTGTACGGTACTTTTAATTGAGTATTTTCATTTTCTCCTACTTGCCTATTGTATGTTTTACTTCTCTATTTTTATAGCTTTATTTACTTTGCATATTCAAATTAATTATACAAAATATTGTAATTAATCTATGATTTATTAAAGTGGATAAAGAGGAGACTTTATTGATCTGGTGGTGAAATTCACAAACAACCTGCCTAGTCAAACTTCCACTTTTATTTTAGTATTACATTTTGGAAGTAATTTGCCCAACACTGTTCAGTTCTGTCCCAACCAGGCCTTTTCCTGCCCAGCAACAGAAGTACAGACGTACCGTCTGCTTTCTCCTTCCTTTCTTCATTCTCTCAGATTATACTGGGATGTACTGAACCTTCTTTGCACAAAGTATAAAGACTTAAAAGACTTTGTTGACAAAAGCATAATTTCAGATCTCACCTATTATGTATTAGAATTTCCACCACACTCATTAGCAAGCAATTCACTGTTATACTACATAATACCTCAAAATATACTGTATAATTTGACGTGTACAGAGTAAAAACCTACCTGTCAACCAGGTGGGTGCTACACATTGGTGGTGGTAGAGAGTAGTCCCCCCCCCCTTCCCCCAAAGCGCTTTGAGTGTCATATATATATACATACATATACACATATATAAATGTAATGAATTATTATTATTATTATATTATTATTATTATTATAAATTAAGAAAGTAAATAAAACACATCCTGTACAAAAAGCAAGGTTACTTTAACATGCGCTGGTGAGTTAAGAATTAAAAGTATACAATCTTTTACAACAAGGTTACCTGAACAGTACCGTTAGGTTATTGATAGTCTATATCAGCAACATTTCACCAGGATGTCCCTGGGTTAACACTATGTAGGAATTTCTCCCATCTAGCGGTGAAACTGTATTTTGCATTCAAAAGAATAGTGCTCTCTAGCGCCTCGTTTTTTCAAATGTGTGTTGCAACTACGGTAGCCGTTATGTACCAAGAAGCTATGACAACATGTCTTCCAATTTTCCATTTTATGGCGATGAGGATTCCTTCTCCTGTGGCTCGGCATGAGTATGATCCTCTATTATTAACTACAGGGCAGTGACAAGCGCCTCTCACTGATGTCCTTCTCCGTTTCAGCTGGTTTCAGTCACGTGACGCTGGCTCTGAACGAAAACCCGCTGTGGATTAGCGAGACAGGTAGGCTCGTGCTTTATGTCCCTCTCAGCAATTATAGTTTTCAAAATGGCGGAACGACATGGAAGCTTTCTTGGACTTGTCCATCCAATGTAAATACAGATAAGAAATTCTTCGCTTACAAGGATAAGTCAGTTCATTGGCAGAGGTCATTTTACACCAATGAGGACATATTTATGAATGAAGATATTGATTTTAGCTAATAAAATACTTAAAACACTACACAGTGGACCTTTAAACATATGAATTGGAAAATTCAGGTATTTTGAACACACTACAGGTGAAGAGTTTTAAACATTTTAACTAACAGATATCAGCATCAAACCTCTGATTAGTGACATTAAGACTAGTATTTTCTGTCAAACAGACAGAGTGTAGTAACATGAATGTTTTCTGAAAGAAGACATGTTATGGAAGATTAATAAAGGTAAAGATGATGTTTCTGTCCGTTAGTGTCTCTTCTTAAAAACAGCAGCATCATAAACATCAAACATTTAGAGTTCAGAGCTGAAGTTGAACAGATTATTTTAGTTTGTGCTCCACTTGTGTTCAGTCTGTTCTTGTTTCTGACAGAATATAAACTGTGTAAGAGAGTCAGGGCTCCATCTGGTGGCACAATCCTCAACTCATCCTCAAAGATACACATTTCTCACTCTTCATTGTTTCTCTTTTTCAACAAGAAGAACTCTGGACATTTGTTAAGAAATGTTCTGTCACATAAAATCCAAAAACAATTAGAGTGGAAAGTGTCGGTCATGTTGAGATAAACAGAACACTTTAATTTGGTGAAATAATCCTCAACAGGAGGAAATATTTTAGGTGTCTGTGTGTGTGAATACGACTCATATCAAGAAAAACATAATTATGTTGGGGAAACTGCAGCTATTTTATTAGAATAACGTGAGTAAACGTTACTAAACATAATGTCAATAAACTTGAATGGGTAAACTCGTCCTTGAACAGATTCTAATCAGTGACGGTGTTTAACAATAAAAACTACAACTCCCATGATTCCACGCAGCTTCCCAACATCATCAGAAGTCTGTGTTACCATCCAGTGTTCAGGTTGAGAGACCCCTAGTGGCAGAAAGTTACATATTGTACGTTTAATGTCTGCAGTTTACAGGTTTCTTGTCTTCAGAGAATCAGATGTTTTCTTACACAGTTAAAACTAACTAACAGTTGTTGTTATTGTTATTATATTGATCTGTAGTTTTACCCACATCTACTTTATGAATGAGTGAACATGACAACATTAAAAACAGACCCAGAGTTAAACTGTCACATGTGTTTTATTCAACATGATACACAAGTTACTCATCAGGTAGTAACAGATTACTCTGATTCATCAGGTAGTAACAGATTACTCTGACTCATCAGGTAGAAATCTTACAAAGTGAACAGGGTTACGTTTTATACATGCAACTACAATGTACTTGTTGTATCTTGCACTCTTGTATTTACAGTCGGGAGGATTACCTTTAGGTCTTGTGCAGACAATAATGTTGAATTTCTTTTTACTTTTATAATTATTACCACCAATGTTCTTTCTTCCAGTCCCACAGACGTGTCTGACGCTGGTGAAATTTGCTTTGATGAAGGTATTTGTCGGTTTACAACCGTTGCCGTCCGTGATTCCTCTGTCATTCATATCCTTGGTGCAGCCATTATCGTCCATCTTCTCGTTGATATGCTGTCTTTTAAACTTGTCAACAGGAGTTTCTTCTTCTTCAAACTCCAGAGAGAGCACGGCAGCAGAAAGCAGCAGAACACCGACAGAGAGAGAGATCTTCATGATAGTCTGGGAACACAGAGTTATATTTACCTGAGATTAGATGAGATTATTATTAGTCAGCAATTTACCGAAGAGTTTCAGTCTGTCCTTCACTCCACTGGTTTCATGAAATGAGAAAGATGAAATGATTACCAAAGGTTTTAAAGAGAATAAAACAAAAAGTAAACTCTGACACGATGCAAATCTGAAGAGTCTGCAGACAGAAAAATTAAATCATCTCCTGTCTTATATCGTCCGACAGAGAGAGGTTGTCTCTGAAGTTCGTCACCATATATGGTGACCAATCAGCTCCAGGTCCAGGTGTTACACACACAGATCACACATAAATACACACTTCACTGATGGTGATGGTCAAAGGCAACCACAGGAAATCAAGAAGGAAAGTTAAGATGTTGTTTTCTCACAGTTTGTTCTGATGCAGACGCTGACTGTATCTGACTGACTCTTTGTCTGTGTGTGTTTGTGTGCATGTGTTTCTCTCTCTCTCTATATGTGTGTGTGTGTGTGTGTGTGTGTGTGTGTGTCTGCGTCTCTTTGTGTGCATGTGTTTCTCTCTTTATATGTGTGTGTGTGTCTGCGTCTCTCTGTGTGTCTGTGTTTGTGTGCGTGTGTTTCTCTCTCTCTATGTGTGTGTGTGTGTATCTACCTCTCTGTGTGTGTGTGTGTGTGTGTGTGTGTGTGTCTCTCTCTCTATGTGTGTGTGTGTGTGTGTTTTCAGCTAGTTTTCAGTCAGTTTTTAGGCAGTTTTCAGTCAGGATGTACTGAGGTATGCATGCACTTTTCACACTGTTCACACCACAAGTAGTTAGTTCCTCTATGATAACCACAGAGCTGGTTCACACCAGTCTGTCTTCTGTCACATTCAGGAGCCTCATTTATAAACGTGGCATACGAACAAAAGAAGACATGCGCCGCTCTCTATCCAAGAATTGGGATTTATAAAAAGCAAACATAACCGGAAAATGTTCGGTCCTCCACGGACTCTCTGACCCCGGCGTACGCACAGAAACGGAGGAAATGAGAAACGGCGAAACCAACGGGAGATGGATGAAACACTTTAATAACTTAAAGAACAGAAGAAACATGTCACTTTTTTATACACACATATTTGTGCACCAACAACACAGGCAACTTTTTCAAACATGCATTTCTCCTGTGTCAGTAATGTCAATCTAAAGGGATGTGATCTCATGATAACATTAGGAATTGGATTCTAAAATTCGTAAAGTGATAGGATTTGAGAAATATGACTCTGATTATTTATTGTATGTCTGTCAGTGACCTACTTTTGGAAGAAGCCAGGAAATGCACTTCTGCTTATAACACACAAGACGTGCAGAAGGACTCACTACACTGTACATCACTCGTGTCATTAGGGTCAGACAAAGTGTATGAAAAACAATGTTACAGGGACAGCAAAAAATTAATGACTAACAATCACACAAATATTTGGGTCAGATAACAAGTGTGTTGCAGTATTTCATTAGAACCTGAAGAACAGAACATGTTGACAGTGTATCATTCATCCCTTCATGTTTCCCTCTCTGAGCATACAGGATGCAAATGGGAAGATTTGTAGTATTTATGTCAAAATTTAACACAGATCAGCAACCAACTGAACAAAAATCTGTTTATTACAGCGCTTGTCATCTTGATTTAGTGAGCTTTGTTTCTTTATGCAGCCTCCTGTTATGCAGCAGGAAGACAGAGCTGGTTGGTGCATGTAGACAAGTGTTTAATAATGTTGAAAACCATGGGCGATTTTAGACGATTGTAGACCCTAAATTTCATCTCAGCCCCCCTAAAAATTATAATATTAAAAAACTTTTGGTGCTTCAAGTGAGAGTTTGTGAACTCGTCTGTTAGTGACAGAAGACAAACTATTACAGATTCAAAGGACTTGAAACAAGTTTAATATCCTGTGTGTCTGTCGCCGATGCTATGCACCTGTAACACAGTCAAGGAAAGGGTTAACAGAAACGTAGTGTTGGCCAATCGGAGGAAGTTATGCTAGACTCACGCCTTTGGCTGAGTCTCTATCTGATCTGTTAGAGGGAGAGCAGGATACGGTTGTGGTAGTCCCCAGAGAGAAGTTGGTCATTTCATGGCGCAGATTAGAACCCAGAGACGTGAGCACCTAAAATTGCTGAATGTTAGAACATTGAGTCACATTGGTCTTTATTACTGAGACTTATGAAGTGTCAGGTTTAGTTCCATCATAGTGTCAACAAATGTTAGCTGACGTTGTTGTTCAGTAGCTCAGAGATTATCAGATAATGAAATTACTGATTTATCCGTTTCACATTCTCATTAGGGGCAGATCTCCCCTAAAGGTCTGATCCTAGAATCACCCCTGTTGAAAACTGTGAAATATTTTGCAAAAATAATGATTAATGAATAATCAAAAGGGAGAAATGTATTTATCTGTTATACTGTTGCTTAATCTTTCTTATAAATCTGCAGTTTCTGCTTGAATATAAATGTCTAGATGTAGTGATGTATGCATGCTCTTTTGACCACATATAGTTTGTTCCTCTATGATAACCACAGCCCCCCCACCCCACCCCCCCACAACCAGGCCTTTTCCTGCCCAGCAACAGAAGTACAGAAGTACCGTCTGCTTTCTTCTTCCTTTGTTCATTCTCTCGGATTATTCTGGGATGTACTGAACCTTCATTGCACAAAGAATAAAGACTTAAAAGACTTTGTTGACAGAAGCATTATTTCAGATCTCACCTGCTATGTATTAGAATTTCCACCACACTCATTAGCAAGCAATTCACTGTTATACTACATAATACCTCAAAATATACTGTATATTTGGACATGTGTACAGGGTAAAAACCTACCTGTCACCCAGGTGGGTGCTACACATTGGTGGTGGTAGAGAGTAGTCCCATTTTGAACACACTACAGGAGAAGAGTTTTAAACATTTTAACTAACAGATATCAGCATCAAATCTCTCTGATTAATGACATTAAGACTAGTATTTTCTGTCAAACAGACAAAGTGTAGCAACATGAATGTTTTCTGAAAGAAGATATGTTATGGAAGATTAATAAAGGTAAACATGATGTTTCTGTCTGTCAGTGTCTCTCCTTAAAGGGATACTTCACCGATTTAGGTGAAGTGAAGTATCAGTAGAAACAGTAGTATTTTCGAATGACTGTGCCTCCCTCCCTCATGTCCCCCTGAGACGAGACGTCTCTGTATTGTGTGTCTGGAAAAAAGCCTCTGATGATGCAACAATCGTCATTTAGCATCATCTGAGGCATTTTTGCCCAGAGTGTATGGACTACAGCCAGCTAGTTCCGCATGTTTTCATGCCGCCCATAGGGGGTGGGACTGTCACTGGCCGATGCTAGCCGAGCGGAGCCGAGGGTCAGCCATCTTGAAGCTTCGCTAAACTGGCTCCGTCTTTTCATCAGAAAACTTTTACAACAATTATGTGCATTCAAACTACTGCACGTGTGTACCACTGGGATACATTGGTACAGATCGAACAATATGCAGGACACTTTATTACAGACGGAATACTCCACACAATACGTGCGCTTCGCCTGCTACGGAGACCAGCACCTCAGCCTGCGGTCACGCCCAATGCCGCTAGCCGGGGAAAGGGACCTCGACAGCAGTGTGCAGGAGTGGAAAGCAGCTAGGTGGAAAGCTAACGCTAGCCGGCCACCTGTTCCATCAATCCTGCTTGCAAGTGTCCGCTCATTAGACAACAAACTGGACTACATCCAACTTCATCTAAACTCCCAACGCGAGTTCAGGGACTGCTGTGTTTTTGTTGTTGTGAAAACATGGCTGAACAACAGTGTACCGGACTAGTGGAGGTGGGCTATGTTAACACAGCCTGGTGCTTGTGTCAGCCTAAATGAGCAGTTAATAAATACCGACCATTCTACATTCCATGCAAATTTACAGCTGTGTTTCTACTCAGTGTTTACATCCCACCAAGCGTTAATGCTAGTATGTGTTAGCTGAACTTTACGGAGCATATAATGTGTGTGCACTAAATGTAGCCTGTTTTGTATGTTGTTTTTATATAATGTCGTTTTTATATATTTATATATTTTATATTAAATGTGTAACACCACTTGAGCCACGGTGAAACGTTGTTTCTTGTATATGGTTGAAATGACAATAAAACACACTTGAGTGGACTTGAATGCTGCCTCACTGTCTGTCTGTCTGACTGTCTGTAAACGGTAGGTGTGGCTTGGAAGTGGACTCTAAAGCAGCGAAGCAAGTGCATTCTGGGATTTGGTGTCTTTCATCCATATGAGACAAAAACACATTTTCTGGCTTATCTCGGCCTAGAAGGCACCAATTTCTAAAAGAAATTCACATTTCTACTACATAAGTGACCCATTTAAAGATATATTCATCTTTCCAACGGTGAAATATCCCTTTAAAAGCAGCAGCATCATAAACATCAAACATTTAGAGTTCAGAGCTGAAGTTTAACAGATTATTTTAGTTTCTGCTCCACTTGTGTTCAGTCTGTTCTTGTTTCTGACAGAATATAAACTGTGTAAGAGAGTCAGGGCTCCATCTGGTGGCACAATCCTCAACTCATCCTCAAAGATACACATTTATCACTCTTCATTGTTTCCCTTTTTCAACAAGAAGAACTCTGGAAATTTGTTAAGAAATGTTCTGTCTCATAAAATCCCAAAACAATTAGAGTTGAAAGTGTCGGTCATGTTGAGTTAAACAGAACACTTTAATTTGGTGAAATAATCCTCAACAGGAGGAAATATTTTAGCTGTGTGTGTGTGTGTGTGTGTGTGTGTGTGTGTGTGTGTGTGTCTGTGTGTGTATGTGTGTGTGTGGATCTTTGAGTGTGTGAGTCTGTGTGTCTTTGTGTGTGAATACGACTCATATCAAGAAAAACATGATTATGTTGGGGAAACTGCAGCTATTTAATTAAAATAACATGAGTAAACGTTACCGAACATAACGTGAATAAACTTGAATGTGTAAACTCGTCCTTCAACAGTTTCTAATCAGCGACGGTGTTTAACAATAAAAACTACAACTCCCATAATTCCACGGAACTTCCCAACATCATCAGAAGTCTGTGTTACCATCCAGTGTTCAGGTTGATAGACCCCTAGTGGCAGAAAGTTACATATTGTACGTTTAACGTCTGCAGTTTTCAGACTTCTTGTCTTCAGAGAATCAGATGTTTTCTTACAGTTAAAACTAAAACAGTTGTTGTTGTTATTGTTATTATATTGATCTGTAGTTTTACCCACATCTACTTTATGAATGAGTGAACAGGACGGCATTAAAAACAGACCCAGAGTTAAACTGTCACGTGTTTTATTCAACAGGAGACACAAGTTACTCTGATTCATCACATAGTAATAGATTACTCTGATTCATCAGGTAGTAACAGATTACTCTGATTCATCAGGTAGTAATAGATTACTCTGATTCATCAGGTAGTAACAGATTACTCTGATTCATCAGGTAGTAATAGATTACTCTGATTCATCAGGTAGTAACAGATTACTCTTGTATTTTAAACTCAGTAGGTTTGTTTTTGACACAGGTGACCAGGATTTTCTTCTCCACCTCCTCCACCGTGTACTGACAGTTGGGAGGCTTGTTATGAGCAGGATCAACTTTACACTCAACCAGTTTAAAGTTCTCTTTGCTGACTCCCTTTCCTCCACCCCCACAGACGGCTCGGACCTCGTCCACTGTAGCTTTGATGAAGGTTTTCTCCGGCTTACAGGTGGTTTTGTTGAGGACATCGAATCCTCTGTCAATCATCACCTGGGTGCATAGGTTAGCCACGATATGCTCTTTTTCAAACTTTTTATCATCAACACCCCTATTGTAACCAAAGAAACCGCTGCACAGTTGGCACAGAGAGAGCAGCAGAAAACCGCCAAAGATAGAGATCTTCATGTTGATCTGGAGAACACAGAGTTATAAAAGCTGTTAGAGACTTTACTCTGACATATCTAACATCTCTTTATATTATCATATAAAAGCTGTTAGAGACTTTACTCTGACATATCTAATAACTAGGTGTTAAAAGTGAACACAATCTAAGATCAAGTAGATACATACTGTATGATCTTCTAGAGTTTCATGAGTTGCAATATCAGCTAAAACTGCAGGTTTTTATTTCACATACTGAATTCAAGTCCTGCCTACATCAAATACATCACCATGTCTGCGCTTGTTTTTAAAATGTGATTTTCTGTTTTAATTTCTTATTCATTATTCCTGTCCATCCCTGTCTGTCTGTTACTTGTTGTCTGTTAAAGTGGATCCTCTATGTGCTGCCTTCTTGGCCAGGGCTCACTTAAAAAATATTATATTTATTACCAATATAGTGTGTACACCACTGCACACAGGATTAAATACATTTCATATACAGGTTCAGCAGATTTCTTTCTGTAGAAGAAATCCATAAAGTCCTGATGCAGCGAGATGAAGATAGACAAACCAAACAATGAAGTGAAAATATAAACAAATTTTGGGTTTTCGTCCTTGCAGATGAAACAGAATCAGAGAAGTTTAAATGTGTTAAAGACAGAATAATAATATAAAGTATATTTACCTGAATGACAGGAGAGAGATGAGTTCTAGAGTCAGCAGCAGGAGAGATATCTGGAATATCACATGATAACACACACACTACATTACATCACATTTAACTACATTACTTCACATTTAACTACGTTTATCACATTTAACTACATTACATCACATTTTACTACGTTTATCACAATTAACTACATTACATCACATTTAACTACGTTACATCACACTTAACTAAAAAAGTGTGGACAAAAACTGTCAAAAAGCAGCAAGAAAAACTGTCAAAAAAGTGCAGAAAAAAGGTAAAAATAGCATGCAGGTATAGCAAGTATCGAAAAGGTCAAGAATAGAACATAATTCTACGTGATACGAATTATATTTACATCACATTTAACTACATTACATCACAGTTAACTTCAAGGTTTTTTTGAAACTGTCAACAAAGTGTCAAAAATGCAACAAAAATGCAGACAAAAATGTCAAAGAGTGACAAACATCAAAAGAAATGACAAACCTTGAAAAATACGTAGAAAAACGTGTCAAAATGTTGAAATTCTTTTTCAACAGAGTGACTGAAAATTCAACAAACAAGTTGACAAAAAATCGAAAACAAAAAGTGACAAAAACTAATGTTAGGAGCCAGAGTCAGCGTTTTCTCTTACCGTAGAGTTGGTGGAGAGAGCTCAGGTGCTGATGAAGATGAAGAAGAAGAGCAGAACTCTGACACAATGCAAATCTGACGAATGTTCAGATAGAGAAATGAAATAGTCTGCAGTCTTATATCCTCCGACAGAGAGAGGTTGTCTCTGAAGTTAACAGACATCCCACCCACTGATCCTAATTTAAATACACAAGTTACTGACAGTCAAAGAAGAACGCGTGAAACCCAAAAGATCAACTTAAAATGTTAATGTTTTAACACTTGAAGATGTTTTCACACTTTGTTCCAATGCAGGTGCGTACTGTTCATGATGACTTACAAAAATAGAGAAACATTAATTTTAAAATATACTTTTTTATATTATGAAACACAATACTGAGGCAGTTTCTATAGCAGGTATAGCATTACCTTTCACTAGCAGCTAGCACTGACTTTTACATCAGGATTTATTTTGCATAATATCGAAGTCAAGTTTTTTTGTGCTTAAAGTGCTTTACATTAAAAAAAGCAGAACTAGAAATAGGAATACACAACAAGATAATCAACAAGAACAAACAAGACATACAAGTGGATCTATACACACACACACACACACACACACACACACACACACACACACACACTCTCATACTTCTGCATCCCCATTTCAGACTCCCTCACATGGTCCTTCCATATCAGCTGTGCCATTAAGAAGGAACATTAGAGGCTTTATTTTCTGAGGTGTCTCAAGAAATATGGTATGTCCCTTTAGATGCTACAGAACTTGTACCGCTGTTCAATTGAGAGTATACTGACAGGCAACATTGTATTGTGGTTTGGCAGAGCTACTTCACATGACCGTAATCTTCTGACAAAGGTGGTCAAAACTGCATCTAAAATCATTGGGTTCCACTTGAACTGCTCCAAAACATTTACTGGAAACGCAGCACTAAGAAGGCACCAGGTATTATGGAGGATTCTAGTCATCCTGCATACAATCTCTTCTCCCACCTTCCATCAGGGAGATGTTTGTAGAGCATCCCAACTCATACATCACGTTTCACACACACACACACACACACACATGCACACGCACGCACACACGCACAAACACACACACACACACACTCACACTCACACACACACACACACACACGCACACATGCACACAAACACACAAACACAAAACACACGCACACACAAACACGCACAGACACACACACTCACACACACTCATACACACACACAAACACACACATGCACACACACACACACACACACACACACACACACTCAAACATACACACCCAGACACACAATCATACACACACTCACACACACATACACACACTCACTCACACACACACACACACACACACACACACAGATACACACACATTCATACACACAAACACACACACACACACACACTCATACACTCAAGTTAAGAAATTAATGTTTTAACACTTTAAGACGTCTTCACATTTTGTTCCAATGCAGGCGCTGTAAATGATGACCTACAAAAATAGAGAAACATTAACTTTGAAAAATACACATAGATATGTTTTCATGCTAATCGAATGTGTCTCTAGCTTGAAACAAGCTAGCGCAAACCGCTGAGTAGCTTATTATGCTAGTATTCAGGGCACTGATAGAGTAAAAATAAATCACTATTTTATACCTCTAACAAGCCTCAAAATAGCACCAAACTTTCACCGTAGCATAATGAGGGTCTCTACATGTAAATTGAAGAATTGAGAAGTTTGTAAGTGTACAGACATTAATTTATATTTATATTATATATTCGACTTGTCATGACTGTTTTCCAAAGATGGCACTGCCTGTATACACGAACGGTACGTCTTTATAAACTATCCTTTTAATGAACTGTCTGTACACTTACAAACTTCTCAATGCTAGCACATTCAAGTATGTAGACATAGGCTACATAGCTATCTTGATATCTGTTAGATTATTCCTTTAAAGTGAACACATGCAACAGATCAGAGGCTACATTGGATTACGTCTATGAAATACATTACAATACAAACAACCTTTTCATAGATCAAATACCAAGAATGATATATTAAGATTTTAACTGTTCACGTGACTGTGTGATAATCAATCACCGACACAACGCATTTGTCTCTCGAATGCGTGTGTGTCTACAGGCACGAGCACATCTACTGATGGTGGCATAGCCTCCATAGAACACTGACAGGCTCTGGCTAACAAATGCGCATTAGCTAGGTAAGGATTACATGAGCTAGCTCCAACTTCGGCCTGTACAAGGCAGGATTAGCCGGGAGACTTCTTCTAAACTAGGGTGCACTTCCAATTTTGTGTGGAATACCTGCAGAACAGGGACATGTAAGTAGTTCTATACAATTTATTTTGTAGATTAGGGTGAATTTGTGTGTGTTGTAGCAGTGTTTTGCAATTGAGAACGAGCTAGCATGCTAGCGCTAGCATGCTAATGGTTAGCCCCCTAGGCCCCTCGTCTTGGCTAGTGATGTAGAAAGCCGTGCAGATTTTGAACAGCTTGCCCGAAGACTGAAAGGAGGACACATTCAGAAACCGTATCTCACTCAAAACAGCATGGATGTTTTTTTTTCAAAGTTTGTAAGCGTGTGGAAGTAGCAGACACAAAATAACACCCCAAATCCCAGAAAAAGAGATTTTTTCATAATATGGGAACTTTAAAACAAAGTAGAGCTAGAAATAGGAATACACAACAAGATAATCAACAATAACAAACAAGACATACAAGTGTAAATATACACACACACACACACACACACACACACACACACACACACACAAACGCGCACACACTCATACAGTCATACACACGCAGAATTACTCAGAGGTCCCCAAAAACACTAGAAACACTCAGAGGTCCCCACAAACACTAAACACTAGAAACACTCAGAGGTCCCCGCAAACACTAGAAACACTCAGAGGTCCCCACAAACACTAGGAACACTCAGAGGTCCCCACAAACACTAAACACTAGAAATACTCACATTCACACACACACACACACACATACACACACTACTTTCTGTCTTGCAATTTAGCTATTCTCACGTAGATTATCTGTTTTGATTGGACAATGATGGATTGGAATGATGTCAGGATTACGTATAGTCATTTGCATATTTATTTACGGGAGGAAGCATGGCGGGGTCACATGCGTTCAATTTCACATTGATTATGTATAAAGGAAAGGTGCACAGGACCTGCCGTACGACCAGTTTTATACATTTGAATATTTCTGTGCGTGTACATACTTATCCAGTTTTGTGCGTACGGTAACTTTTAATATGAAAGATGCACTTTCTTTTTCACATGATGCCCCCCAGGAGACTTTATAATGGTCATTATAAGGTGAGAAAAGCAACAAAAACATCAAAAGAGACATGAGGTTTAAAAAAAAGCAGCTAAAGCATCAAAAAATTACCGTCTCTGTTATTATCAACATCTACTTTATCAATGATTGCTCGGGCTGCATTAAAAAAGATGTTAATTGTGTTTTATTGAACAGGAGACAGACTTTACACACACTGATTTAAGAGTTGATAATGGGTACGCAAAAGACCGTAAAAAAACCCGACAAACAGATAAGACGGGTTATATTCTTATTTCACAGATAAGAGCAAAGTTTGATTCAATGGTGATTTAAAGATTTATTCGGATTTTTCAACGTAAAATAAAGCCAGACTTTAGAGCGCCGCTTACTGCGCTCCATGACTGAAACACAACAAGCACCTGGAAGTACCGTGGGCACCATGGAGGGAGCGTGCCTATGTTCCCACAATTCTTTATTTCTTTTTTTTTAAGATTATTTTTTAACAACTGAGCTATCTTGGCGCCCATGTTCCCACATTTCTAAGATTTTTTTCAAAATTAGGCCCTATGTTCCCACATTTCCTATGTTCCCCTAACCCTAACCCTATGAACACAAGACCTAATTTTGAAAATGTCCTAGAAATGTGGGAACATAGGGCTGACCCTGCTACGGAAACCAAAACTTGCAATAGCTACTTTTCAATTCAATTATATTTTATTTACAATGTCATATCAGAGAATAACAGAAGTTATCTCAAGACACTTTACAGATAGAGTAGGTCTAGACCAGTGGTTCTCAA
>NC_050182.1:17626870-17661870 GCF_008315115.2 Sander lucioperca | reverse complement strand
GTGTTACTGTTCAAAATTTGGATCGAAGTTTTCAGAAAAATCTTTGACGTGTCAAAAATTTGTATCCAACCTGACCCTGCACTCTGTATAATAGGGGTTCTATCAAGTATAAAATAGCTAAACTTGAAAGAGTAATCTTCATGAATGTAGACTCTCTAGATGAGTATAATTTAATATTGTCACCTTTCTTAGCAGCCAGGTCCTAAAGACAATGATATAGTTAACAAATTAAAGTGTTGTATCTCATTGAAATATGTAGTTTTTAATAATGTGCATCACAACTCACTACAGCATAGTAACAAGCATAAGATAAGTAAAAACTAAACCAACCCCCTATTATTATTTTATTTTTATTTATTTTTGTATACTTACTTTGTATGTGTATACATGTGTGTATATGTGTATGCATATATGTGTACACATCTGTGTAAGTATGTGTATGTATATAGAAATTTAAAAAAAATAAAAATAAAAAAGGATATATTCGTGAAAGATGACCAGTTGAAGTGTGTGGTTCATGTCGTATTAAGCCTGTACTCAGAGGAGACGGTTGAATGGACCTTTACATTTAATCTCTCCTTCTACAAAGCTGGTTTAGTGTTTTATGACCAAAGCAAACAAAGCTCTCAGCGTTTGACAATGTTCCAGTTTGAATAACGAAAAGAACAAATGATAAAGTGTGTGAAGGAAGAGATGATATCAGTCGATGGTGCGAGGCTCTTTTCTGTCCAAAACCTCAGGGATACAAACACTTTTAAATAAAACTCATTTAGTTCTCATTTATTGTCATATATTCTGTTCACAAAGACTGAACATCAAACTATTCTCAGAGCTGACTCACCTTTTATACAGACATACCTGACAACAACAAACTACAAATAAATGTATAAATACTAAAACGAATCCTTTCTGCCGCTCAAGGGTCATACCTACACATGATATGGGAATGTGTTACTGTTCAAAATTTGGATCGAAGTTTTCAGAAAAATCTGTGACGTGTCAAAAATTTGTATCCAACCTGACCCTGCACTCTGTATAATAGGGGTTCTATCAAGTATAAAATAGCTAAACTTGAAAGAGTAATCTTCATGAATGTAGACTCTCTAGATGAGTATAATTTAATATTGTCACCTTTATTAGCAGCCAGGTCCTAAAGACAATGATTTGGTTAACAAATTAAAGTGTTGTATCTCATTGAAATATGTAGTTTTTAATAATGTGCATCACAACTCACTACAGCATAGTAACAAGCATAAGATAAGTAAAAACTAAACCAACCCCCTATTATTATTTTATTTTTATTTATTTTTGTATACTTACTTTGTATGTGTATACATGTGTGTATATGTGTATGCATATATGTGTACACATCTGTGTACGTATGTGTATGTATATATAAATTTAAAAAAAAATAAAAATAAAAAAGGATATATTCGTGAAAGATGACCAGTTGAAGTGTGCGGTTCATGTCGTATTAAGCCTGTACTCAGAGGAGACGGTTGAATGGACCTTTACATTTAATCTCTCCTTCTACAAAGCTGGTTTAGTGTTTTATGACCAAAGCAAACAAAGCTCTCAGCGTTTGACAATGTTCCAGTTTGAATAACGAAAAGAACAAATGATAAAGTGTGTGAAGGAAGAGATGATATCAGTCGATGGTGCGAGGCTCTTTTCTGTCCAAAACCTCAGGGATACAAACACTTTTAAATAAAACTCATTTAGTTCTCATTTATTGTCATATATTCTGTTCACAAAGACTGAACATCAAACTATTCTCAGAGCTGACTCACCTTTTATACAGACATACCTGACAACAACAAACTACAAATAAATGTATAAATACTAAAACGAATCCTTTCTGAAAAACTGAAACTAAACTAACAAACACTGAAAACTAACTCAAAGTAAAGTTAAATGAAATCTAAAAGTCTAAAGTAAAGTCAAGGCTACTAGAAGTTAAACCTCTGATCTCCTGGAGGGATGATGTGTCACCTGGGCGGCTCTGAGTGGGCGTGTTGAACATTATAATATTTTAATATTTTACCTGCCGCTGACACAATAAAAGATCTGAAGTAGTTCACAGACTTCACTCTCACTCTGCTCCTGTCATTCAGGTAAATATACTCAACATCACACTTGTTATACTCTTTCTTTTGGCGTTCTTTGACTCTTGTTTCAACCCTTTTGATGCTTTTTTTTCTGTCCCTTTCTATCACTTAAAGTTAAATGTGATGTAAATATAATTCATTGAAATAGAATTATGTTCTATTCTTGACCTTTTTGAAACTATTTTCGGGGCTATTTTGACAGTTTTGTAGGCACTTTTTTAGTTAACTGTGATGTAATGAAGTTAAATGTGATGTAGCGTAATGTTTGTTATCATGTGATATTCCAGGTATCTCTCCTGCTGCTGACTCTAGAACTCATCTCTCTCCTGTCATTCAGGTAAAGATTCTTTATATTATTATTCTGTCTTTAACACATTTAAACTCTTTATGTTTATATCTGCAATCATTCAGAACTTATTCTGGCTGCATCAGGACTTTATGGATTTCTTCTGCAGAAAGATTTAGATTAATAATCCTGTGTGCAGTTATTCTGTGCTGTAGAAACTCCTGATGTCGATTAACAAGTTATTACATCATCAGACAGTTAGGAGACATTTATAAAACTAAATACATACACTACGTTAGGAAGGGAACAGATGATAGATATGTCAGAGTAAAGTCTCTAACAGCTTTTATATGATAATATAAAGAGGTGTTAGATATGTCAGTGTGTGTGTGTGTGTGTGTGTGTGTGTGTGTGTGTGTGTGTGTCTGTCTGTCTGTGTGTGTGTGTGTGTGTGGGGGTCTCTCTGTGAGTAAATTCTCTAACAGCTTTTATATGATAATTATTCTCTGAGCTTTTTTTGAGAGTCTCTAAAAACTAAAGTCTAATCAATAAAAAGGCTCAGAAGTGTAAAAAAGAAGTCTCAAGTTTAGGACTTTTTGTTGCACTTGTAGACCCTGTTTTCAACGTTTACCTCATTTTTTTTTTTTTTTAAGTTATTTGACATCTTTGTTTTCACCATTCTTGCTGCTTTTACCCCCCAAAGTTTTGACGCTTTTTTTCCCACTTTCAGCGCTCACTCAATGAACAGAGACACCCCCCCACACACACACACACACACACACACACACACACACACACACACACACAAACACACAGACACACACACATACACACAAACACATATACACACACACACACACACACACACACAGACACACACACACACACACGCTTAATGAACTATCTGTACTGTATATATATACATATATATATATATATATATATATATATATATATATATATATATATATTCTATAATGACGTTATTTTAAAGTGCTAATAAAAGAGATGTTAGACATTCACCTTTGGCTCTTTTTTTTACACTTTTTGATGCTTTTTTAGGCTTTATTAAGACTTTTTGATGCTTTTTTTTAAACTTTTTGGGGCAGTATTTGAACTCTTTTGGGATGCCTTTCAGACTCTTTCAATGCTTTTTTTTAGACTTTTAAGCTGTCAACACTCACTTATAAATCACGTCATTGATTAACAGTACAATAAAGTTTAATGAATCTGTTCATCATGTATTAATGATGGTTATTATAACTCTGTGTCCCTCAGACAACAATGAATATCTCTATTGCCGGTGTTGTACTGCTCTCTCTGTGCCAACTGTGCAGCTGCTTCTTATTTGAGAGTGCAGATGCAAATTTTGCAAGAAAGCATACCATGGCTTCTAACCAATGCACCCAGGTGATGGTTGACAGAGGATTCGCTATCGACGGCAAGAAAACCTGTTTGCCGGAGAAAACCTTCATCAGGGGTACTGTGGACGAGGTCCGAGCCATCTGTGAGGGTAGAGGAAGTGGAGTCAGCAAAGAGAACTTTAAACTGGTTGAGTGTAAAATTGATCCTGCTCATAACAAGCCTCCCAACTGTCAGTACACGGTGGAGGAGGTGGAGAAGAAAATCCTGGTCACCTGTGTCAAAAACAAACCTACTGAGTTTCAACCACAGGAGTAATCTGTTACTACCTGATGAATCAGAGTAAAATGTTACTACCTGATGAATCAGAGTTATCTGTTACTACCTGATGAGTAACTTGTGTCTCCTGTTGATTAAAACACATGTGACAGTTTAACTGTGGGTCTGTTTTTAATGTCGTCATGTTCACTCATTCATAAAGTAGATGTGGGTTCAAGTGTATTCACGTCATTCTAATAAAATAGCTGCAGTTTTTTCTTGATTTGATTCATATTCACACACACACACACACACACACACACACACACACACACACGCACATGCACATGCACATGTAAGGAAGTGCTCTATATTGGCCAGCAGATGGCGCCCTTGTTTTATTTTGAGTGCTCCTTTTCTGTTTGGCTTGCCGTTACATGGAGCCGTTTTGACCCTCCGCGGCCACCGGAGGTCATATTCTTTTGTTTTCTGAAAGGTATGCAGAGTATCAGAGCACTGTAACACTGAAACATTGATTTAAATTATAAATAGGTTGGTTGGTGCAACGATTTTGTATATTACACCTGTTTGAAGTTTGATTGTGTAGATGGTCGAGCAGAATATGTAGACAGTGTGAATCAATGTTTAAGAAATACACAGCTAATGCTAGTTGCTAGCTAAGTGTGTGTGTGGCAAGCTAGCTTAATCCACCATTTCTGTTTTTCATGTTAAACAGGCACATGGAGCTAGCTAAGTAAATAGCACTTACTGTAAAGAGGGGCAGCTAAGGTTTATTTTGTACTGTATGTGATTTATGAGCCAAATTGTTCTTCTATTCTGGTTGTGTGAGTGATATTCTCTTTTGTTTTCCGAAAGGCTCAATAAATGAGGCGTTTGGCTAGTCTCAACCACCATTTGGACTCCTGTTTTCCTGTCCCTGCCATGTGCCCTGTTATATCCAACATCCTAAATAAACACAACGCAGAGTCAGACTTTGCTGGGGTTTGCGGCCTGACGGATAGGGCTACACACACACACACACACACACACACACACACACACACACACACAGACAGAGACACACACACAGATACACACACACACACACACACACACACACACAGCTAAAACATTTCCTCCTGCTGAGGACTATTTCACTAAATTAAAGTGTTCTGTTTATCTCAACATGACTGACACTTTCCACTCTCATTGTTTTGAGATTTTATGAGACAGAACATTTCCTAACAATTGTCCAGAGTTCTTCTTTTTGAAAAGGGGAACAATGAAGAGAGAGAAATGTGTATCTTTGAGGATGAGTTGAGGATTGTTCCACCAGATGGCGCCCTGACTCTCTTCCACAGTTTATATTCTGTCAGAAACAAGAACAGACTGAACAGTGGAGCAGAAACTAAAATAATCTGTTCAACTTCAGCTCTGAACTCTAAATGTTTGATGTTTATGATGCTGTTTTTAAGGAGAGACACTAACAGACAGAAACATCATCTTTACCTTTATTAATCTTCCATAACAAGTCTTCTTTCAGAAAACATTCATGTTACTACACTCTGTCTGTTTGACAGAAAATACAAGTCTTAATTTCATTAATGAGAAAGTTTGATGCTGATATCTGTTACTTAATGTTAGAAAAATTTGGATTTACATTTTTACTGTCTAATTATTATTAAATCTGTTTGTATAATAAGACCATTATAATTATACTGAGTGTACTCTAAACAAGATACCATGGAGCCATTGACTGTGATGCTGAGGAAAGAACCCGAATGAGATAAACTGACGACATTGACTCTTTGTTATGACTATAGACTTTGTATCACATTCCACGTTGTATTACAAAAGCTGCTGTAGAAAGTGTTTCGATAGACATTTCTGTACTGTGCTGTAGTGCTGAAATTGGCTCCTTGTTTTCGCAAGTAAAAATGAACAGTGACAGAATTCCTATGGTTTCTGTCTATTCTTGATAATGTAATTATCCTAACACTTAAATGTTTAAAACTGTTCACCTGTAGTGTGTTCAAAATGCCTGAATTTTCCAATTCATATATTCAAATTTTTACAATTCATCACAATCAATAACATCCTTTTGTCCAATTTGCAGTCACATTTTCACACAATAACACAACCTACAACTACAGGTAACCTAACAGTACTGTTCAAGTAACGTTGTTGTAAAAGATTGTATACTTTAAATTATTTTGCTCACCAGTGCCTGTTGAACTAACCTTGCTTTTCGTACAGGATGTGTTTTATTTACTTTTTTAATTTATAATAATTCTAATAACAATTCATTACATTTATATATGACACTGAAAGCGCTTCAGGGGAAGGGGGAGACTACTCTCTACCACCACCAATTTGTAGTGATAGGTTTTTACTCTGTACACATGTCCAAATATAAAGTGTATGTTGAGGTATTATGTAGTATAACAGTGAATGTATTGTTCCCTTGCTTGCTAATGAGTGTGGTGGAAATTCTAATACATAGTAGGTGAGATCTGATATAATGCTTCTGTCAAAAAGCCTTTTAAATCTTTATTCTTTGTGCAAAGAAGGTTCAGTACATCCCAGAAGACTCTGAGAGAATGAACAAAGGAAGGAGAAAGCAGACGGTACTTTTGTACTTCTGTTGCTGGGAGGCTGTGGTTATCATAGAGGAACAAACTACGTGCCTTGCAAAAAAGTTAACCCCCCTGCTAAATCAGTAATTTCATTAGCCGATAATCTCTCAGCTACTGAACAATGTCAGCTAATGTTTTTTGATACTATGATGGAACTAAACCTGACACTTCAAGTCACAAAGTCAGTGAACCCCCCACACTGTCCAACAACACAACCAAACTCTTTCAGTTGTTGGAGTTTGCATTGGTTTGGTTGTTTTGCTTTCTGGTCATTTGCAGAAAAAAAAAACAGAGGTCAGGGTTAAGGGGTTAGACGTAGGGGGTTAGGGTTAGAGGGTAAGATTTAAGATTTATTTATTTTGATTAGGACAATGCACATTAATCAACATTTCTGTAAATGTGCCAGTGTTAGCCAGTCGGTAAATTTTCAACTGTAGTCCTAGTTACCTAGCATGCATGTCTTTATGGGTTAGGGGATTGAACGAACACGCTTTTCCTGGGTTTTCGAAAGTATTTAGTTTTTGGACTTTGGAGCGGTCAACAATGGTGGCAGTTCTACACATTTGTGACTCACATCCTGTCTTAATAGGGTCTCCCATGGCAAAGTAGTCTCAGGCGAGGGGCCAGACTAAGAATTGATTAAAAAGACGTATAAATCATCAAAGTAGAGGAAGAGTGACCCGGCCCGGTGGAAGCATGGGTCCGCTGTCTGGAGCTAGGCCAAGACAGAGGTGTTTGCCAAAGATCCCAAAGAAGCTACATGGCAAACCCCTCTATCCTGGGGGAGGAACTGCTGGGGGTCAGATGGCAGTGAACATTGAGTCTCATAGTCAGTGAATCCCCTACACTGTCCAACAACACACCCAACTCTTTAAGTCGTTGCATTATGCATTGTTTTGGTTGTTTTGCAACTTTTTGTGGTCATTTGCAGTAAAAACAACAACAAATAAACTGCTAAAAAAGCATCCCAAATGACGGCACAGACATGTTAGGGACCCCCACCCTGACTACAGAGCAACAAGTAACACAACATTTTTTCCACCAACTTTGAGACTCAGAAATTCCCAGAGAAGCAGAGTTTCATATTCAGGCTGTGACAGAGTTGCTCTCAGTCAGTTTTTAAAATGTAATCTTTGTTTTGATAAGTTCTACCATGGCTAAGGATCGTTTTTAGGGCTTTATAGGGCACCCATTGTGTTTTAATCTTTGCAGCTTGTCAGGACTTTAGATGTGTTGTTAAAGCCATATGTGTAAGCGTAGGCTTAGGGGGTAAGGGTTAGGGGTTAGGGGGTAAGTGTTAGGGGTTTGGGTAAGCGGGTAAGGGTTTGGGGGTTTGGGTTAGAGGGTTAGGGGGTAAGTGGTTAGGGTTAGGGATTTAGTGTTAGGGGACTTGTGTTAGTGGGTTTAATAACGATAAAATAAATTTAAATAAATAGTAAAATAAGTTAAACAGTAGTAAACAAAGTAGTAAAAAAGTAGTAAAAAGGAACGCTACAGCAGAGTAGGTACAGTGGCATGAGAGGTGGGGTGTGGAGAGAGTCAGGATGGATTCCGGGCCTTGTTAATAAGGCTAGTGGCGGAGGGGAAAAAACTGTTTATGTGGCGTGAGGTTTTGGTCCTGATGGACCTCAGCCTCCTGCCAGAGGGGAGTGGCTCAAAGAGCTTGTGTCCGGGGTGGGAGGGGTCAGCCACAATCTTTCCAGCACGCTTCAGAGTCCTGGTGGCGTATAGGTCCTGGAGCGGCGGCAGATTGCAGCCAATCACCTTCTCAGCTGACCGAATGACACGCTGCAGCCTGCCCTTGTCCTTGGCAGTGGCAGCAGCGTACCAGATGGTGATGGAGGATGTGAGGATGGACTCAATGATGGCTGTGTAGAAGTGCACCATCATTGTCTTTGGCAGGTTGAATTTCTTCAGCTGCCGCAGGAAGTACATCCTCTGTTGTGCTTTCTTCACGAGGGAGCAGATGTTCAGCTCCCACTTGAGGTCCTGGGAGATGGTAGTTCCCAGGAAGTGGAAAGACTCCACAGTGTTAATTGTGGAGCCACAGAGGGTGATGGGGGCAGGTTAGGCTGGGTTCTTTCTGAAGTCCACAACCATTTCCACTGTCTTTAGAGCGTTGAGCTCTAGGTTGTTTTGCTTGCACCAGGTCACCAGGTGGTCAGCCTCCCACCTGTAGGCGGACTCGTCTCCATCAGAGATGAGTCCGATGAGGGAGGTGTCGTCCGCAAACTTCAGAAGCTTGACGGACTGGTGACTGGAGGTGCAGCTGTTGGTGTACAGGGAGAAGAGCAGAGAAGAAAGAACGCAGCCCTGGGGCGATCCGGTGCTGATGGTCTGTGAGTCGGAGACGTGTTTCCCCAGCTTCACATTCTGCTTCCTGTCAGACAGGAAGTCAGTGATCCACCTGCAGGTGGAGTCAGGCACACCAAGCTGGGAGAGTTTCTCCTGAAGCAGAGCCGGGATGATGGTGTTGAAGGCAGAGCTGAAGTCCACAAACAGGATCCTGGCGTAGATTCCTGCGGAGTCCAGGTGCCGGAGGATGTAGTGGAGGGCCAGGTTGACTGCATCATCTACAGACCTATTGGCTCTGTAGGCAAACTGCAGGGGGTCCAGGAGGGGGTCGGTGATGGCTTTGAGGTGTGAAAGCACAAGGCGCTCAAAGGACTTCACAACCACAGAGGTCAGGGCGACGGGTCTGAAGTCATTAAGTCCTGTGGTCCTTGGCTTCTTGGGGACAGGGATTATGGTTGAGGTCTTGAAGCAGGCTGGCACGTGACATGTCTCCAGTGAGGTGTTAAAAATGTCTGTGAACACTGGAGACAGCTGGTCAGCGCAGTGCTTCAAGCTGGATGGGGAGACAGCATCCGGTCCAGCAGCTTTCCTGGGATTCTGTCTCCTAAAGAGTCTGTTGACGTCCCTCTCGTGAATGAAGAGAGTTGTCACTAAGGTGGGAGGGGGGGTGGAGGTGGAGGGGACCTTTAAAGACGGCATTGGTGGGGGGGCCCAGGACCCTGCTGAGGTGGGCGAGGTGGAGGTGATGCACAGTGGCTGTAGCTGTAGGGAGGTGTCGTGGGGGATGGTGTCAGGACTGTCCTTTTGTCTTTCAAATCGACAGTAGAACTCATTCAGGTCGTTGGCTAGGTGTCGGTCATTGAAGGAGTGGGGGGTTTTAGGCTTGTAGTTGGTGATCTGCCTAAGTCCTTTCCAGACAGTCGCAGAGTCATTAGCTGAGAACTGCCGTTGGAGCTTCTCAGAGTACCGATGTTTAGCCTCCTTCACTACCTTGCTAAATTTGTACTTTGACTCTTTAAATCTGTCTTTGTCCCCACTCCTGAACGAATCTTCCTTAGCCAGCCTTAACCTTCTGAGTTTGGCTGTGAACCAGGATTTGTCATTGTTGTAACTCACCCTGGTGCTTGATGGAACACAGCAGTCCTCACAGAAACTGATGTATGACGTCACAGCCTCTGTGTACTCATCCAGACTGTTGGTAGCAGTCCTGAACACATCCCAGTCAGTACAATCCAAACACGACTGGAGATCCTCCACAGCTACACTGGTCCACTTCCTTGATGTCCTCGCTACAGGTTTGCAGAGCTTTAGTTTCTGCCTGTAGGTGGGGATCAGGTGGACCATGACGTGGTCAGAGTGTCCCAGTGCAGCACGGGGGACGGCGTGATAAGCATCCCTGACTGTGGTGTAACAGTGATCCAGAATGTTCTCCTCTCTGGTCGGGCATTTAATATATTGTCTATATTTAGGGAGTTCATGAGTGAGGTTCCCTTTATTAAAGTCACCAAGGACAATAACTAGGGAGTCCGGGTTGGTCCGCTCCACACACAGTATCTGGTCGGCAAGCATGCGCTGCGCGTCCTGCACGTTGGCCTGCGGTGAGATGTAAACACCGACCAGAATGAATGAATGGAACTCACGGGAACTAAAAAGGCTTACAGTTTATGGTGAAATACTCCAGGTCAGGAGAACAATGCTGCTGGATCACTGTCACGTCGTTGCACCAACCGCTGTTGATGTAGAAACAGATTCCTCCACCTTTAGTTTTGCCAGAGAGGTCCGTGTCTCTGTCCGCTCTGAAAGTCCACAGAGCCACGTCTCCGTGAAGCACAAAACAGCAGATGAAGAAAAGTCCCTGTTTCCCCCTAACAGCAGTTGTAATTCCTCCACTTTGTTGGGCAGAGAGCGCGCGTTAGAGAGGAATATTCCAGGTAACGGTGTGCGTGATCCTCGCTGGCGGAGACGCACCAGCGCACCGGCCCGTTTCCCTCTCGTCCGGCATTTCGCTGCGTGAGCAAAGGTGAGCGCACCTTTGACCAGAATGTCCAAAATTTCCAGTGAAGGGAGAAGAAAAGTGGGAAATAAGTCTGATGGTGTTGTTGCCCTGAAGTTCACGAGCTCTTCACTTGTGAATGAGATAGATTGAGATGAGATTGTTTACTCTGAAGTCACGTTTGATCTCGAGGGATTTTGCGAGATTTCCCGTCTGACCTGGGAATGCTCGGGAGTCAAATCGATTCGTGTGTGATGTGTTGATTTTGCCGTATGCTGCGCACCACACACTCTACGACCAAAACTGTTAGACCCGTGATTTTTTATTACCGTGTGTGGGGTCTCTCAGGATTGGAAAATCGGCTGACAATTTTAAAATCGTCCCGTGTGAACCAGGCTTAAAGTAAAATTCAATCCCAATGTCTAAACTAGAATACAAGCTAAGATAAATCAAACCTCTAATCTCCACCTGTAGGGATGATGAGTCACTATATTATAATGCTATCTGCTGCTGACGCTATGAAAGATGAAGTGGGCGTGTATTATAATATGATATTATAATATGATACCTGCTGCTGACCCTATGAAAGATAAAGGGGGCGTGTATTATAATGTGATATTATAATATTTTACAGTATAAAGATCGAGGAGTTCTCAGACTTTTCTATTTCTCTCTCCTGTTATTCAGGTAAATATACTTTTTATGACACAACTATTTCATTTTCTGTCGTTGAGACGTTAAAACTTCTCTGATTGGTTTAGATTCTGTTTCAGCTGCGAGAACCAAACTTTTTACAAAGTTTTAGATGCTTTTTTAAATGGATTTACCACTTTTTTAATGGTTCTGTTTCATTTTTTATGTTTGCCAATTCTTATGCTTTTTCGGGTGCGTTTTTGGATGTTTTTTACAATGTTTCTGTGCAGATTATTTGGCAAATTTCTCTCTTTTTCTCAGTTCTTTCTGCTTTTTTCTGTGTTTTTTGAAAACCTTAAAGTTAAATGTGGTTTTGAAACTTTAGGCGTATTTATCAAACCTTTTTTGTCACTTTTTCTGTAGTTGTTGCATCTTTTGTCTGTCCCTTTCTAAAGAAGTTAACTGTGATGTAACTTGTCTGTTATGATCCCATATGACCAGCACATCTTTGGTTTTTCTGTATAATCTTTGTAATGAAGTGTGTTATCATGTGATATTCCAGGTATCTCTCCTGCTGCTGACTCTAGAACTCATCTCTCTCCTGTCATTCAGGTAAATATACTTTAGATTATTATTCCGTCTTTAACAATTTTAAACTTTTGAGTCTTTGTCAAAGTTCATCAAAGTTTCTGTCACTTTTTTCAAAGTTTTTGGTATTTGTTTTGACATTTTGATCTCTTTTTTAGACATATCTGTAGCTGTTTCTCTTTGCATCCTGTTGCCGTGAGGTTATTCTTCTTTACTACAACTTAACAGTTTGTTACCCAAGAGAAACTGTTCAGACGCTACACCCTTTATTCCTGTGTTGTTATTACACAAACTTAAGAATATGAATGAAAGGTTTATTTCCGTGTCTGGCAGATTATCCTGCCTATCCTTTATAGGATAATTCAGACCCATTTTAAATTATGCCGACACAGAACTGTAGACTGATTTCAGTTTCAGGATGTCTTCTCTGTGTCTGTCTGTCCTCTTTACAAACCTGCCTTGCTGTTTTCCTCGGATTGATGAACATAAAGGGTACTAACGTAAAGTTTGCATTTCAACATGAAAGCCTTTCAGACCAGAATAAGTTCTAGTAGAATTCAGGGATATAGTACAATAAATCATTGTATTAATGTATATACAATATCAACCGGAGCAATAAACACATCACTAAAGAGACTCAGAGGTATTCTATTATTAAATTTCAGAAAACGGCCTATTCAAAATATAAATGTCATTTTTTAATATAATATATAAACGTTCTGCAGTGTTGTAAACCTTTCACATGAATATGTTTGAACAAAATATTTAATGTGTGACCCTGTTATGAAAAGTAAAATAAATATTTAAAACTTGTGATTCTGTTTTTTCTGAAGCTAATGATGCTTTGTCACTTCTTCAACATTTTTCTAGCTATTTTAAACGTTTCGGCATATTTTTCGACATTTGTATCTCTAACACTTTTTAGATATTTCTGTCACTTTTTCCTCTGTTCTTGCTGATTTCTTTCGGTGCTTTTTGAAGAAGCCTGAAGTTAAATGTAGTTTTTGACATTTAAGGCATTTTTATCCACAGTTCTGGCTGCTTTTTCCGTTTATTTCGTAAATTCCGTTTATTACCCTTTTCACATTTCTGCACTTCCTAAAGAAGCTTGAAGTTAAATGTGATGTAATGTATTTAACTGTGATATAATGTAGTTAATTGTGATGTAATGTAGTTAACTGTGATGTAACGTAGTGTTTGTTATCATGTGATATTCCAGATATCCCTCCTGCTGCTGACTCTAGAACTCATCTCTCTTCTGTCATTCAGGTAAATATACTTTATATTATTATTCTGTCTTTAACAGATTTAAACTCTGTATGTTTATATCTGCAATCATTCAGAACTTATTCTGGGTGCATCAGGACTTTATGGATTTCTTCTGCAGAAAGATTTAGATTAATAATCCTGTGTGCAGTTATTCTGCGCTATAGAAACTCCTGACGTCGCTTAACAAGTTCTTACATCATCAGACAGTTAGGAGACATTTATAAAACTAAAGACATATATATGATAATATAAAGAGATGTTAGATATGTCAGAGTAAAGTCTCTAACAGCTTTTATATGATAATATAAAGAGATGTTAGATATGTCAGAGTAAAGTCTCTAACAGCTTTTATATGATAATATAAAGAGGTTGTTAGATATGTCAGAGTAAAGTCTCTAACAGCTTCCATATGATACTAAAAAATGCATTTCCTGCATGTGAATGCTGAATAGCTAAATTGCTAAAACTAAACTGGATTAATATCTTAAATCCATAAGAAGCTGAAGTAGTGAGAATAGTTGGAAAAGTATGAATTAACTTGAATTTCATTTTGATAGTTGAATAGTTTTTATAGCTGAACGTATGCAGAAGTTACAGACGACTGAAAAAACGGAAAAGAAAGAAAAAAACACGATAGCAATACTGGGAATGCTGCTGAATCAGAATTCAAACAATAAAGATATAAGATGATACAAGAACATAATGCATATGCCCCAAAGCAGACTTTACCTGGCAGACAATTTAACACTTAATTTCATGCATTTAAGCTTCTCTTTCATAATGCTCAGACGTAAGCACTGTATTTAATCCCTTTCAATAATCTCTGTTTTTGTAGCACTTTATATTTTATAATGTTACAGAATGTCTGAATATTACACTTCAGACCAGTTTAAATCAAGATAAGTGTTTGTTTCCTCTATTTTTGTATGCATCCATCCCCACACACACACACACACACACACACACACACACACACACACACACACACACAGAGTCACACAATCAAAATGAGGCAATGACAGTGGTACTTCAAGTTGCCTCTAGATGTGTCTCTGTTTGTATTTCAGCTGTGGCCACAGCCATCTCTTTGTAGATTTGCTTAGGGTTGCTGCTGTCTGTTTTGCTCACCTGTCCATTAGAGATCCCTCTCTGTCTGTGATCCCACCCTATCCTCCCCTCACCTTTGTCAGCTATATAGGAGGCAACCCAACTCAGCTCACAGAGAGGAGGGCTATATACACATACAAGGTGAGGATGACATCCACAGCAGATCGACTGGCCCGTCAGCAGGACAGGGAACAAGGCATTGATACAAACAAGAAAGCAGTGATGTTCTCCCAGCAGGATTATGAGACTCTGCGCAAGCAGTGTTTGAAGAGTGGACGCCTGTTTGAGGACAACTGCTTCCCAGCTGAGCCCACATCACTGGGCTACAATGAGCTGGGACCACACTCATCCAAAACCATGGGGGTTGTTTGGAAAAGGCCAAAGGTAGGAAGCCTCTAAGAAAACACACAGCAATGAAAACTAACCAAACAAAATGGAACACTGTGTTTTTTAAATTATCCTATGGTTGGTGAGCTTGTCACTGACTTGACATTAAGTATTGTATATCTTTCATTTACTGAAATGTGAATATTTAATCTTTTAAACTACGACTTTATAAAGCAGAAGTAAACGACATGAAAAAGAGTAGTTGTATCTCATTACTTTCTGCATCGTGATCTGAACACTTAAATGCCACAGAAGTTTAAACTTAAGCCTCATACTGTATTACTATTCACCATAGTAATAATCTCTGGGAGAAAATGTACCATAATGGGTTGAACCATGTGTTTGTGATTTATTTTCATAGGGGTATTCTTTACTTTCAAAGCAGTCATCAGATCTAAATCATTGAACTGTATTTCCTCCTATTGTCTCAGTAGTGTGATACTGGACAATCCAAGGAAAGATTTCTCAAGACTGCTCTCAAATATTCAACTGTTTGTGATTCTTTGGTGCTCTATATAGGAGCTGTGCTCAAACCCAAAGTTCATTGATGATGGAGCCACAAGGATGGACATTTGCCAAGGAGAGCTGGGTAAGTGAGGGGAAAGAATGAAGGGATGGATTGATGGATGGATGGATGGATGATGGGATGTTTTGGATTTTCGAAGGGAACCACAAACATCCCTGGTCTCAATCTCAGAGCATGTCTCTGATTTTACTGTGTAGGTGACTGCTGGCTTATGGCTGCAATAGCCAGTCTGACTCTAGACCAGCAGATCCTGGCTCGCGTGGTGCCTCAGGAACAGAGTTTTACTGAAGGTTACGCCGGGATATTTCACTTCCAGGTCAGACAAATGCCGTTCTTATCTGACTTCTAACTTTTTCCTACCATGTCCGACCATAAAATGATGGCACATGGTAATAGGGTAAAACAACCAATGAAATAGTTTACTTTTGTGTTTTGTACTAACTTGCCCTGTATTGCAATGCTGTGACATGCAGAGAATAGAACATATTATTCAAGGATCACTCAATTGTCTTGCTCATGAGTCATGAAAGTATTTTACGTTGAGTTTACTGATGGGAATATTTTCTTCTCAGATCTGGCAGTTTGGCGAGTGGGTGGATGTGGTGATCGATGACCGTTTACCAACAAGAAATGGAAAGCTGCTGTTTGTTCACTCAGCGGTGGGCTCAGAGTTTTGGAGCGCGCTGCTGGAGAAGGCCTACGCCAAGTATAGATCGTTCTTTTTTTGCTTCATCGAAACGTTAATCCAGTGAAAATTTACAATATATATTTGGTAAATCTGGTCACATCCCCCTGTGTCTGACAGGTTGTATGGCAGCTATGAGGCCCTGATAGGAGGAAAGGCTAGTGAGGGTTTTGAAGATTTCACAGGAGGGATTGCAGAAGTATACACCTTAGACAAAGCTCCACCGAAGCTCTTCCAAATCATGCAGAAGGCCCTGAGCCTGGGTTCACTGCTTGGTTGCTCTATTAAAGTAGGTCCCATTTTCATACTAGTTTGCTTATTTTCATACAGATCTGCATGTTTACCCGCAAGCCAACACACCAACAGTAGTAAAGTACTCATGTCATCAGATTGAAGTGTTGTTCTTGGTGTTTTCAGAACAACAGTCCCGAGGAGAAAGAAAAATGTACAGCTCTCAATCTTTTAAAGGGACATGCATACTCAGTCACTGGTGCAGAGGAGGTATATGATTATCTAAACTGTCAATATTACGCTGTTTTTCAACTGCATGCAAATTACATTGCCTGCCATGGCTCTCTCCCAGGTTCATTTCCAAGGCAAGCCGGTTCAGCTGGTTCGCATCAGGAACCCATGGGGTCACAAGGAGTGGACTGGGCCTTGGAATGATGTGTAAATAATTACGTTGTAGATCCATTAACCATCAGCTACCATTAGTTATTTCCAGGATTATCCTAAAAGCATATTTTTTTTCTACGTCACAATTAGGTCCAGTGAATGGAACAATGTCAGCAAAGATGAGAAATCAAAGTTGAACCATGCGGCTGATGATGGCGAATTCTGGTAAATCTATTGGCTTTAACCTTTCATTTACATGAGAATAAATGTAATGTTTTACATATTTTCACCATCACCAAAGCAACTATTTAAGCTCAGACTAGGAAAAGTGATGGACACAATGTTCTTTGTTGAGAAATGTGTTTCTCTCCTCAGGATGTCCTATTTAGACTTTATCAAGCAGTTCTCCCAGCTGCAGATCTGTAACTTGACCCCAGACTCACTCATGAGTGATAAAGTGTGCCACTGGAAGCACTACCAATTTGAAGGGATGTGGAGGGTGGGTTCTACTGCAGGCGGCTGCCACAATTTCTCAGGTAACAGAGAAACCATACGTATCTCTGAGCAAGAAGTTCTGTTCATATAAAGAATTACACTTTTGTCTGTTCCAGACACATTCTCGTCCAACCCTCAGTTTGTGGTGCGCCTGGAGGATGTGGATGATGATCCCCTGGATGGGAGGGATGGATGTACCTTTCTGGTTGGGCTCATGCAAAAGGATGGGCTACAGCAGAAGAGGCTCGGCCGCAACCTTGAGAGCATTGGCTTTTACATTTATAAGGTGCCTCAGAATAATTTGATGTTTCATTATCATGAAATCAGAGCTCTGTATTTGACTGATTTTTGTTGGGAATCGGTAGGGTGCAGATTCAATTATTGGCAAATTATCAAAGATGTTTAATCAATATTACTGAAGTTATGAATATGTGCATTTATAACTCCACCAAATTGACAAACAATCAAAACAGGGCACCACCCTGGAACCAGGGACCAATAATCAAACTGTGAAACAGTCTCACTAGGTGGTTCCCTTTAAAATACAGATCTTAATTAACTTGGTTAATCTATCTGGTATTTTCTAATGGAACAAAAGGAAGGGTGAATTTGAGTGCTACCTGTGTTCAACCAGTAATTATTACAACAAATACACAAAACAATTGCAGACAACTGCTATTTAAAGTATAGTAGAATTTATTTTACTTCAAAATTATCAATGGGCAATCAATAATCCTTCAATCATCCAAACCTCTATACCTTTTTACAAACAACCTTGTAAAACAAACAGTAGTGATAATGTCTCTGTGTCTGGGTGTGTGAGTGTGTGTGTGTGTGTGTGTGTGTGTGTGTATGTGTAAGTGTGTGAGGAGGAGAGGGTGTGACGAAACCCAGGGGTTGCTAGGCTACGCCCAAGATTAGCCGTTAGCTCGTTCGAGCTAGGCTATGTGTTAGCCGGTTAGCTGGTTAGCTTGTGTGAAACACGTGTTGCAGACAAAAGAACACACTACGGCTCACAGTTGTGAAGCTGTGTCGCGTGCTCCCGTGACTAAGGTTTAGCTGTTAGCTTTTCAGGCTAATGTTTTGCCGACACAGAGATACACAGATAGGCTATTTCGCTAGGTGTAGCCGGTTAGCTTATCTGTTTGTGTGTATGTGGAAGCTAGCAAGGCCGGCTGTTCACAACACATGTGTGCGTGTATAGGTGTGTGTGTGAGTGAGAGATTAGTGAAAGAGGAAAGAAGCACATTTAGAGAAAGAAAGACACTTTTTGAACATTTGGAGTCTTGATTTTGAGGCTCTGAGTAATAAATACTCCTCTCGTCCTCTCAGGATTCTGGCCCAACATGAAGTTAGTTAGAGTCTGAGACTTTGTCAACGAGGGGAAATGTTTATTATACACACTCTGGTGTGCTAACAGCTGATACTTCAGACGGACCAATGGAGCTTACTATCTCGCTAACAGTAACTAACCTCCGTGAATGGAGCAGCAATGTAGCATTTTCAGTTCATTAAGATACATTAGTCACACAAAATCAACAAGTACCCTGATCAGATACATTCACAGAAAATAATGGGATGCAGTGGTCACCATCAGATTAATATACCACGCGTGCAGCAGTAGCACAAGTATTAATCGCAATCATTAATGTCATAACACAATCGCAGCATTAGTGGTCACAAACATTAATAAACACTCTCTGCCCAGAAACCTCAGCCTTCTAACTGTGTGCACTCTTGTTCGTTTGTCCCTAGATTCTCGAACGAACGAAATCCGGAACGCCCGTAAGCGATTCAACGGAAAAGCTTTTTCCCTCCAAAAGGCAGCAGGAAGGGAGCTTTGTCGATTTCGAGAAGAAAAAAGTTGTTTCCCTCTCCTGCCGATATGAAACACATGGGTTGCGTGTTTCAGGGTCCCAAAAGTGTTCTCCAGAACACCGAAATAAATCCACTTTTCTGGGGAAATGGAGCTATTTCAAAGCAAAAATTTGCTTGCAAACCTTTCAGCAGCAGGAGCCGTTAAAAGGTATGTCGGAAAGTTTTAAAGGCTTGCGCGCCGGATATGGCGTTCAAAGTCTGCCAGCGAATGGGAATCCAGAACGTTCTTTGAGGTGTTAGAAACTACAAGCCTGTAGTTCTTAGACTTCTGCTTATTTTTGGGGACTCTTCACATTGGAGTGTGAAATCTCCAGGCTGGCAACATGCATTCTTTTGTTTAAGATCAGTTTAATTCCTACTTTCCTCGGTCCCAACATTTAAAAAAAAAAAATTCTTCTGTCTATTTCCTTTTTACAGGTCCCAGATCAGGTCTGTATTTAAACTGTTTTATCCCTTACTTTCTCTGAAATTTGAAATGCAAAATAGACATCACAAGTGTCATGAGTATTGCTTGATTGCATTGTGATTTTTTGGGTGGCTTTTTGACATTTCATTTAAAACAGGCCTTTTCTCCTGTTACTCTTCAGTACAAAGGCCAACGCAATGTTCACCTGGGTCCAGATGTCCTGCTGCGACAGAGACCTGTGGCCACGAGCAGCTCCTTCGTCCCCACACGGGAAGTGTGCAACCGCTTTAAACTTCCTCCAGGAGAATATGCCATTGTTCCCTCAACCTTCGAACCTCACAAGAATGGCAGCTTCCTTCTCAGGGTGTTCTCTGAGAAACATGCTGCAGCCAGGTATTGTGTTACAGTAACATACAGACTGATTGATGTCTGCAGGCTAATGTAGACCTCAGAGCTTTGCTATAATACAGCCATCTAGTGGACAAAGCTCAGAGGCCAGCTCCTTCTATGGTCACAGAAAAGTCTTAAATTCACAGTCAAAAGTTACTGTTAATGTTATTTTCTTGCAGTTAGTGTGTTCAAGCTATGCATTTCTATTTTCTCCAGTCCACTAGAGTTTCATTCCACCTTTTTTCTGTCTCTCTACCAGAAATGTTTAAGGCTCTGGAGAGAGCAGACACAGGGAAGATTGAGCTGGATATGCAACAGGTGTGTAAGACGATAACAAAAGCTGCTGGTTTGTCGGGACTTCTAGTTTAGACAGCTTGCTGTATAATGTTGTTTCCTCTTACAGTGGCTGTGCCTGGCCATCTTCTGACTCTGGAGACAAGATAAGCGAGGGCCCTTTTGTGGAACCTGCTGGAGGATTAACAATACATTTATTGAATTCACAAAAAAATCTTTTACAAACTAAGTATACTCAATGACAGTTCACATGCACTCTATAAGTTCCAAATGCTTGAAAATGGCTAAAATGTGTTTGTAAATTTGAATCATATTTGCTGAACATATACATGGGGATATGCTGTATCACTCACATGTATTATTCCATTTTTCAAATCTTTTTTGTGTGCAGCAGGAACAATTCTTTAGTCTTATTAGTTGGTGTTTTTGCTCTTTTAGCTGTTGCAGAACTGTGAAATGAAAGAAAATAAAGAAATTAACAAACTATGGCCTCTGGACTATCCTATTATCTACTATTATCTAATTTATAAAACCTTGCACAGATCAGACACATATGGTTAAAATAGTCAGAGATGAATTAGTGTTCACTGTTTATGATTGTGGGGAGAGATTATTGCAGTAATGCAATTGCAGTAACTATGGTGTTAAGTAGGACCAAATGAGGTATAAATATAATTGTGATTTCACTCCACCAAACTAATCTTTTGTGGACCAGCACACGTTTCACATCCATCCATTTGGGCCACATCTGGGCCAATCACGGGCCATCAATCAAAGACAGAGGCAGAGTAATGAGACAGGTGAGCCAGAGCAAGTTTGGCATGAACAATAAAGGGTGTGCAGACAGTGGAGCTGCACAAGACAGTCGTAAATAGACAGAAAGTCTTTTAACATATTTTAAAATGTCCTGCATTGCAGCTAAACTTCAGCACAGCCGAGAGAAATTGCAGAAAATAGGATCCAACTCTCAGGCGGCCAAATACCTCAACCAGGACTTTGAATTGCTGAGAAAAAGCTGTCCAGAGAGAGGACAGCTGTTTCAGGGTGACTGCTTTGAGGCTCTGCCCTCATCCTTAGGCTTCAAATAACTTGGACCAAATTCCTACAATGTTCAGGGCATCACTTAGAAAAGACATAAGGTGGGTACAATAAGTAGATGGAAACAAACACCAAAAGATTCAACACAGTCTCACTCCCTACTGATCAAATGTCTGATGCATGGTCAAGGACCCCTGGCACCAAGTTCCAATGAAAGAGGTGTACCTTTTGCGTTGTTTTTTCGACGTGGGGGTCCGTCAGATAGACGTTCATGTTAATCCCTCACCGTCGTATATAGACGAAAGGAAATCAATGTCCATCAACGGTGATGCCGTCACTTTATGCGACTATTGACTATAAATAAGGACACTAAATGTCTGAAAGTAGACATTAAATGTCTGATGATGTCATAGTTTATGTGACACAATCATTTGTGATCTCACAGAGACATTTAATGATGTCAAATTACTGTGACACACTCAATGACACTATAGTGATGTCACTAGTGATTGAACTAAGTTTTTGTTGCAAAGGATTTGTGACATCATCACTGACATCACTGACTCGTTACCTCACCCCATTTGAAGGCAGCATGTTACATCATCAATGACATCATGGTACATTGTCTCTGTGAGATCATAAATGATGATAATGTTGATTGATAATAACAAACTGTGACATCACCAATGACATCACAGAACATTGTCTTGAGAGTTTATAACTAGGACCTGTTACTCCCATCAGGTTGTTTTTTAACAATGCCACGCAGACGCAGACACGCTGCTCGCCCCGTTGGTAGACGTAGGAGGACTCGCAGGTCCTCCCATGTCCACAGACGGAGGAGAGTTGTCCGACGCAGACGCTAGGCAACGCTAATAAACATGTATTTTTAGGGCCGGAACAAGTGTAATGATCTCACATTATTTTTCAGATTGACTCAGCTGCTATAAAGACTTAGAAGCACCGGAAACAGCTGCATGGATTGAACTAGGAACATCACCAAGTAAGTTAAATTATCAGTCAGGATTATTGTTAATGTATTTCTTATTATTTCCCATGTACATTAACAGACTCAATCAACAGCAGAAGTTTTATGTTTTGTGTACTTTGAGATAATTAGTTTGAGATCAGTTTGGTGTCAGAGATTTGAGAAATGGGACAATCATCAGGAATTCTTGACAATCAGAACTGCAAAGAAAACTTTCCTTTATTTGTGACTGATCATCTACTTTACCTGTACTCCACCAGTTCCTAGTTCCATCCATGATGATGAGGATTACTAAGTACCTGAAAATATTGATCTGTTACATAGAAACTATTGTTTGCATAGACCAGCGGGGAGGGTATATAGATTCAGACATGGCACCCCTTCTCTTCTCTGCTTCTCTTCACAGTCGTCAGATTAATCTACCAACCCTTATAGAGCTGGCTCAGGTTTGCCTTGGACCAGCTCCTAGTTATGCTGTTATAGGTCTAGACTGCTGGGAGACTTCCTTTGACACAGTGAGCTCCTCTCTCTCCTCTCTCTTTCCATCTCTGCGCATTCATGTCCCAGTAATGCTTGTTACCAACTCAGCTCCGTGGAGCTCATTCCCCGTAGTCCTTATGTTTTCTCGCCTCACATTCTTCCTTGGATTGGGGTGACACCTAAATCATGGTTGCAGCTGCTGCAGTGGTCCTGCTCGGTGCCCTGCTACGCCCCACTACACCCTACTACTGCTACAACTATTATTTCTAGTCATGTTTCCATTATCTTTGTTGTTACTATCCTTGCCACTGTTCATGCCAACAGCTATAATTCTGTTAATACACTGCATATATCTATATCTATATTATTCTTACTACTAGGAAAAAATCACAGCTACTACATGTTGTTCATACATTGTTCATATTACATAACCATATTTATTCTGCTCTTATAACATTGCAATATATTTCTTGTCCTGCCTATGCACCACCTGTCTATTCTTAAATATCACATTGCACTTTTCTGCTTTTTTTGCACTTCTGGTTGGATGCAAACTGCATTTGACTGTCTTTGTACTTGTACACTGCACAATTACAATAAAGTTGAATCTAATAATTATTATGAATCATATTTCTCTATCTGTATATCTGTATCAGTGTCTCTGTGTCCCAACTGGCACCGGCAGATGCCCTCCCACCAAGAGTCTGGGTCTGTCCGAGGCTTCTGCCTAAAAGGAAGTTTTTTCTTGCCACTGTTGCACTAAATGCTCTTGGGGGAATTGTTGGGTCATTGTAAATCATATAAGTGTCACTTAGTCAATTCAATTATATTTATAGTATCAAATCATAACAAGAGTTAACTCAAGACACTTTAAAGAGAATAAGTGAACACAGAGTGATTTCGGTCCCACCCTGGTTTAAAAAAACTAATACCTGATTAATAATTTAACTAACCTGATGATGTCACCTGTCCGTAGTTTTATCCATCCAGCTGTTTTCGGTGATTCTCCAGGTGGTGATGGCAGCTGACTCATCTGGAAAAAATAATGTGAGATCATTACACTTGATAGGGACCTAAAAATGCATGTTTATTAGCATTTCCTAGCGTCTGCGTTGGACAACTCTCCTACGTCTGTGGACATGGGAGGACCTGAAAACTGAAACTCTCAAGACAATGTTCTGTGATGTCACTGATGATGTCACAAATCCTTTGCAACACAAACCTTGGTTCAATCAACAGTGACATCATAGTGTACTATTATGTCACCATTGTGTCATTGATGGTGTCACAGGAAGTTGACAGTAGTAATTACCGGGCGGCATTGGGGGGAAGGGGGGTAGGGGGGTAGGGGGTGCGCGCGCAGCTTTTTCTAGCATTCTGATTGGTCGAAAAAAATAAATAAATACATAAATAAAAAAAAAATATATATATATATATATATATATATATATATGAAATCGATATACCCCGGTTTGTTGTCCCCCCTGAGCGGAAGGTAAGTATGTGCGAACCAGAGCCGTGACTGCATGGAGTGGTCTGTTACAGTGTGGTGAAGTTTTAAAATCCTGTATTCCTAAAAGGGAGTCTGGCGCGGGGGTTAGCATATAGCTACCACCCCAGTCTGTATTGACGTTTCGCCGTCTGAATGCGTGATGACGTCGTCAACGGGTCCGCAACGGTGTTACGTGTTGGAGTTTATTTAGATACAGGTGTTAAAATGCAGGTGTTAGACCAATGGTTAGGGTTAAAAAGTTATGGGCCCCCTATTACTGTATGACGGTCATAGAGGAGGGGTATGTAGGGGCTATGTCTAGGCATGTCTGGTCACTTTTTTACCTACTGTTTTCAGCGAGCTAGCTAGCTTGTCAGTTCGGCTTGCCACCTTCGATCATCTCAAACAGCTCAACGTTGCATTTTTATTTTCAAATCCTTTGAGGAAAAAGCAAGAGGAAAAAACGTCCTACAGTCATGTCTACACGCCTATTTGGACAACAAACTGGATCATCTGGTGAAGAAGGTACACTTGATACACGCTCTACCAGTACATTTGAATTGAGACCCAGTACATTTGAACTGAGACCCAGTACATTTGAACTGAATCGTGCACCCCGAAAGGGTTCATCTAATACTGGAGAAGGTGTGGATATTATAGATACCCCTTTTGCTTTGAGTAGGGCACCTCAGAAAAAGAGAGCCCGGCCAGAGAGCTTTACGCCCAGCATGATAGTCGTGTACAGCTGATATGGAATGTGATGGTGTCAATGGATATTTCTACTCCATTCGATACAGTGAGGGCTATGTGACATTAGCTGTGTACACTAGCGTTGTTGCGGAGTTACCTAGCAACGCTAAAACAGAGTGTACAATCTCGGTGAAAGACTGGAAGCTTTTTAGGGATGTTGTCTGTAAGGATCTGGACAACCCTGGATTTCCTGAGATGGTGTTTGTGTCCCAGTGGGATAGCAGCAGAGCAAGCAAAATCTACCGTGTGGAAGCAGACCGTTTCACAAGATCTGCTGAGGATTTTATCTTCCTAAGTGTATGCGAGGAAAAAGAGAAAGTTGTTGCAGCCAGAGGTCGTGAAGAATGGTTGTTAAAGCCATATCCTGTTTCTAATGCTGAATGCAACAAGTGGTTTAAAAATGGCTTCTTTATACAATGGTGTGACTGGGAGATTCTGAAGAAGCAGTCTGATACGGTTGATTATATCATCAGAAGAGCCCAAATAAGGAGGTCTCATGAGACCATAAGAAAAAAGTTGATCTTTGATGACGGCGGACAACCCTCTTTGCCCCTCCCTCGACCACTTTATAGACCTAAAATTGTCAGACACAAAGACTAGTAAAACGGTGGGTCTATTTGTATGTGCTATTTAATTTCAAAATAGTTAAAAAGCTTTTTATTTTGCTAGTGTGTTTTTACTGGGACTGTAATGTGTGGATTTTTTTCCTTCTCTAGAATGTATGGAGTGGAACTGTGTATCACCAGGGACGCCTCCGAGCCAACACAGCATATTTGCACCGCTGACTGTCACCGGATCTCCGCAATCACTCTTGTCATCCTCATCATCATCATCATATATAACCCCTGAGCACTTCCTGGCACCACCACAGATGTCCCCCCCCTTGCCCCCTGCTCTATTGATCTGCTCACCGCCACTTCCCCCCCACCCCTTTGGACAGGTGTTTTTCCCCAAATCGTCTGATGTCTTACAACTGCCAGATGTCAGTTTGCTCAGACATTGTGGGGGATGATCAATCGGATGGAATGGTGTCAACATTGTTTATAGACAGTGTTAAAACAGTGTCTCTACATCTGCTCAATGTAGTACTTTACAAATATTGGGAGGAGGTGTGTCCAGGTTGTCAGATCAACTATCCTAGTCAGAAACAACACGAGTGTTTGGGTAGTATACCCAAGGGCTTCTACGTAAGACATTTTCAACAAATTATGAAAAGACTGTTGACTGATAAATTTATCCCTGTCGTACAGAGCTTTCTGGCTATGAAACAGCTCTGGGCTGATGGTGCAAGAATCCGTGGTGTAGCAGAAACTGTCTTGTATGAGTTGAAATCTGCGGAAGATGGCACAGTCAGAATACGAGAAATGTATGATACTATGATTGGCGAGGACGTCGTCAAAGTTGCTGAAATTCGCGAGATTGGAGACTACTGGAGAGATTTATATGAGAGAAAAAAGTAACGTAGTGTGGATATGGGGAATTGTATACGTGTAATGTATAACCATAGCAGCGAGCGATATATGATAGTTTGTTTATCCTGTATTGTAAATCAAGCCATAGCCAACAATGTGAATGATGTTAAAAAGTACCAGTTAGAAGACAGTATAGCAGACCTCCTTGGGATGAGTTGATACAAATGTTATCAATACTAATAACTCGTGAGAGTGTTGCTGACACCTTTTGTACAGTCATAACTAACATCACACACAATTTCAAGATGCTGAAAGTATATCATATACTGGTTATGTACACCATGCTTATAGATGTGGTGGGTCTGTATGTCAAAGAAAAGCAATGTAACGAGGTCTTACATGATTTGCAAAAACTACATGTATTCATAATCAGTAAAACGGATGTATCCATTTTAGCCAAAACTCTATCTGCAATAGAGGGGGTTTCGCAGCCCGTATAATTGTCATGTGTGTTGTAGAATAAAAAAGGATGGCATAAAACTAATGTGCTCACTTATGTCCTAACTGAATCATGGAGAGGGTTATGCAAAAAATATATTATGACCCCGCACACCCTGGGGGGTTAGGTGGGGTGTATAAGCTTCGCAAGGCAGTCAAAGAATGTACGGGAGTCACTCCACCATTACCTACAGTTAAAAAGTTTCTGTCGCGTCAGGATGCGTATACTCTACACGCTCCGGCTTTGAGACATTTCCCCCCGGAACCGGGTACTTGTTAATAGTATCGATAAACAATTTCAGGCCGATCTGGTCGATATGACTGAATATTCTGAGGAAAACGAAAACGTTCGGTATATATTAACCTGTATTGATGTGTTTTCTAAGTATGCATGGGCCAGATGTCTTAAAGACAAATCTGGCGCCACCGTCACAAGTGCCTTTAAAGAAATATTGTGTCAAGGGCGGGTGCCTACGAAACTTCAAACAGATGAGGGAAAAGAGTTCTATAATAAGGCCTTTCAAGGATTGATGACTAAATACAAAATACATAATTTCTCTACATCAAACGAGACAAAGGCAAGTGTAGTGGAACGTTTCAATCGTTCTTTTAAGACTCGTATGTGGAGATATTTACCAGCTGTTAACGCACGTAGATATAATGATGTGGTGCAAGATCTGGTGAGTGCTTACAACGATTCATACCATAGGTCAATAAAAATGGCTCCTTCTGCAGTGAATAAAGAC
This sequence comes from Sander lucioperca, assembly GCF_008315115.2. NCBI lineage: Eukaryota > Metazoa > Chordata > Actinopteri > Perciformes > Percidae > Sander > Sander lucioperca. Next base: position 17,634,255 of record NC_050182.1, on the reverse strand, counting down.
AATGAGAAAACAGTCTTTAACAACCTATACAAACTGAAACACCCCGGAATGGTTGCTTTTAAATTTCAGCAGGGTGACACCGTCAGGTTGTCAAAACATAGGGGGGTATTTAGGAAAGGTTATGAGCAAACGTTTACAGATGAATTTTTTACCGTAGCTAAATGCATCGGAAGGACACCCCCTGTTTATATATTAAAAGACACTGGCGGGGAGTTATTGACTGGAACATTTTATGAGGCAGAGTTACAACCCATAACTGTAGACAAAAACAAAGTGTTTAAAATAGAGAAAATAATTGACAGCAAGAAAGTAGGTCGTAAAAAGATAGTACTGGTGAAATGGTTGAGATGGCCTGATAAATTCAATTCATGGATTGCTGAAAAAGACATATTGGATGTGAGATAAAGCTAGCATGACAAACACTTAAACTAGTCATTCTAACTCTGTAGTGAAAGGTGTAGGTACAATGAATAAGAATGGATTTTTTGTTACACTCCCCAGTAATGCTTCAGCCTTAGTTTATCCGAACAATAAGATATGGCAGTTCAGAACTAAATTGGCAAAACCGTTAATATTTCAGCAGCCTTATGAGGCAGGCCTCATAGAGATTCAGTACCCACAGATATGGACCAGCTTTACCATAGACGATGCAGAGGTTGAAATTTTTGACACGAAAACTAAACAGACATACCAAATAGAACTAGCGGTCGGGTGTTATAACTCAGTGGCTAGCATTGTTAAAGAGTATAATATGAGGTGCAAGGCTAGTCTAGGGACAGCAGACATAGCCATGAGCTACAACAATATTACAAACAGGGTTTACTTTATCGGAGGGGCGGGGCATCATTTAGCCTTTACAGGTCGTTTGGCCGAGATTCTGGGCTTCATTCCTGACACTGTGTTCGAAATAAATTCCAGCCCTCGTGTTAAATCCGTAGCCCCCAGGCCTGCAGACATCCACGCCGGTCGCTATAACATATTTATTTATAGCGACATAGTGGACTACCAGTTAGTTGGCGATAGTCATGTCCCACTACTCAGGTGTATAAATATCTCCGATGAGACCCGACGCATTCCCACTTTGAGTATCGATACGCCACATTACACATCGTTGTCACGCTCGACTATTACGGATATTCAAATAGATTTATGCGACGACCAGAATAAACACATCCCCTTTTCATACGGAAAAGTCATTGTCAAACTACATTTTAGGCCTGTGAAGCAGCATTAAAAAAATGATGCGCAAAGCATACACCTCAGATGATGGAAGATATACAGCCTACTATATGAACCAGGCCGGTGGAGAACTCACTGGCTATATAGGTTCCAGCACACAATACGGCAGTGGTTTAGGAGGACTATTCAGAAACCTGTTCCGAATGGCTGTTCCACTTTTAAAAAAGGGTTTTAATCTAGCCAAACCGCATCTGAAAACTGCTGCCAAGGGTATTATTGGGGATGTTGTGTCTAATGTACGGGATACCATAGCAAACAGACAGCAGGGAAATGGTCTCATGGTGTACAGACGCAAACCGTTAAGAAGAAGCCCCCCAGGATGTGGGCGTAACCAGTCTATCTAGAAAACTTAAAACCACCACCAAAAAACGAAGAGTCATCAAAAAGAAGACAGCTTCCATAAGGCGTAGAGCTCCGAGTCGACGCTCTCTGGTCTTGGCAAAAGACATATTCTAAAATAATATCATGGCGTTCATTCATAATCAGTCGGAAGAGTGTGTTAAGACCGAACTAGATATGTTCACCGTGCCGTATACCCAGACATCTACTGAAAAATCAACTTTCCTAGAAATACCACCTGCGTCTGCTCTAACAGACAGTGGACCTATAGAGTTCTTCATATCTGCTAGTGGAGAAGATTATTTAGACCTTAACGATTCATATCTGTATACACGTGTAAGGATTACAAATCCTGACGGCACATTGCTGGCTAATGCGGCCGATGTGGGATTTATAAACTACCCTGGATGCAGTCTTTTTTCTCAAGTAGATATAATGCTGGGCGATAGATTGATTACACAGTCAGAATTATTGAATGTTTGCTGAACTATGGAAAAGAAACTAGATACACAGTTTAGCACCGGACTATTCTGTAAAGATACGGGGGGGGAAATGGACGAGACATCCATTGCAGGCGATAATTTTGGGTTAGAGCAACGGGGGGCATACACTGGTGAAAGCCGTATTGTGGAATTAATTTCACCGGTACACGCCGACTTGTTTTTTCAGGAAAAGCTGATGTTAAACGGTGTAGACTTGTCGCTTAAATTCATCTGGTCAAAAGATGACTTTGCCCTAATGACCCCAGGAAATGTTCAATTCACTGTGAAAATAATGTCTGCCAGTCTGTTTGTAAAGAAAATAGCAGTGGCGCCAACTGTGAGATTAGCCCATAGTAGAGAATTACAGCACACTAATGCAAAATATTCTATTGACAGGGTAGCCATAAAAACATTCTCTATACCTGCTGGAACGAGAGTGTGTAACCAGGAAAATCTATTCATAGGGCAGGTCCCTAAATTCGTAGTCTTAGGCTTTGTTGATAATGAAGCATACACTGGATCATACGCACGTAACCCATTTAATTTCGGACACTATGATACAGAATTTATAGGCCTATACGCTGATGGACAGCCTCACCCTGCACACCCTTTTCAACCTCATTTTCAAAGAGGTCAGTATGTGCGAGAATATTATCAGATGGTTGAATCAACAGGACGCCATTTAAGGGACCGATCATTAGCCATAACACAATCAGATTTCGGGGGTGGTTACACGCTGTTTTGTTTCAATCTTGAGCCCGACGGCGGTGGGGCAGGAAATGTATCACTGATTAAGACAGGCAATGTGAGATTGGAAGCTCGTTTCCGTAACCCACTCCCACGGACGGTGACCCTGATCTGTTATTCTGTTTTTGATTCTGTAATCGAAATATCTAACCGGAGACAAGTCCTATTGGATCATTACTAGCATGAATACAATAGAGATTAGTGTGCTTAGAAAAAGAATGAAAAGGGGCATAAATTTCTTAGGAGTCATGCCATGTGATCAACTTCCAAAAACAATCATTCATAAACTACCCGCCATGTTAGTGGTAAACACTGACACAAGTGATAAACCGCAAACAAACAAGGCTTGTTCTTTGATAGCTTTGGACACAGAGATCAGTAATTTCCTCTTAAAAAACTGTGTGGAGATATACCATTCAGGGATACAAGTGCAAAATAACTATTCTACAACCTGTGGCCAGCACTGTATCTTCTTTTTATGTAATATTCAGAAAACAATGTCTTATACAAAAGTGTTGAACATGTACGGTTCTAATCTTATCTGTAACGATGCAATGGTGAGTCATTTTGTCGATAAAATACACCCCGACGTGTGCCACGATCAGAAGTTTAAATGTGTACAATGCGCCTGTGCAACATATAGGTAGAAGTGTTTGTGTAATAGTGCTTGTTTAGTCAATAAAAAATATGTGAAAAAAAATTGAAAACAATTAGACACAACAGGGTTAAAACACATGAATAGTTTTGAAAAAACTAATAGAGAAATACAAACACTATTGTCACAGTTTTACATTCAATAATGGCTTTATAGGTTTTCACAGTATGGATAAACACTTTCTTGTGTCACTGCCATGTTTCAATGGGAAAATAATGTAAAAATGTATTAAAAATAAAAAAAACAAACAAGATATATGCAAAATAGAAAATAGATTAAAAAAAGAAAAGAAATAAAATCAGAGTGTGCCACATTCAATATTGTCACAGTTACACATTCAATAATGTCTTTTTTAGGCTTTTCACAGTAAAACATTGAGTGTGTCACAACCACAGTCAATAGGAAAATAATGCAAAACTTAGCATTAACAAATAAAAACAATCACTATGTAAAATAGAAAATAGAAAACACAATCATTAAATGCCTAGGGCAACTTTTTAATGATAAAAAACTAGCCTGCATTTTAGGTGTACACAGTAAGTAGAAACATTCTCCTGTGTTACAGTCACAATCAATAGGAAAATATTGTATAATTTAGCATTAAAAATAAAAAACAACCGATATGTGAAATAGAAAAATAGAAAATACAATCATTAAAAGGTCTTTGGGCAGCTTTGCCGATAAAAATCAAAAACTAGCCCACCCTGTACTGACCATGGGTGAAGCTATACGCCCTGATCTAGGGGTGAGCAGTGAGCTTGTGCCTGTCAATGAAGGCTGTCTAAGGGGTGTGACAGTACGTACAGACCTAGGTGTGAACATGAGTGGTGAGCGTGTATCAGTCACTGTGTGAGGTCTATTAGGAGTCACAGTGGCCCCTGCTTTAATCCAGCAATAGCACGACGCACAGCGGTGTTTGGAATTACGGTATAGGTATGTTTAAGTGTGCTAATATCTTTAAAAAAACAGTCCACCCATTAGGCCTCAATCGGTCTGAAACATTATTGTGGGTTGTTACGCTTTTCAGTAGATCATATAGATGACTGCCTGTCACAGTCTGATCTTCAACAACGATTTCCCCACTATTTGTCCACGAGATCTTATCATTATTACGGGCTAGAGAGGTGATTATGTATTCGGCATTGCGTTTATTCCTGGGAGGCATATGAGCCAATACTTCTGATCTCATCACATCGTCTTCTGCGATAGCGTCATGTGACTCAACATTTGAGGCTTCATCCTTTGATGCATCGCTGGGTAGGGATAGTGTAATTACATTTTTCTCACGTTCGCCCTGTTTTACCAGGGTTAGATACTTTTGCAAAACGATTGAATATTTTTTGGCTTTTTCATATACGTTAATGTCAGGCTGGCTCAATATAACACTCATGGCCCAACTCATTTTGGACAGACTGCCGCAAAGAGGCGTTTTGTGTGTCTGAGGATTGATGCTGCTGTAATGCTGCTAATTGTTGCTGTGGCACCAGAAACATTTTCTGCATATGTTCCATGCTAGTTCCTATTGATGAGACTAGCGATGAAGGGGATTGCAGCCCCCAGTAGAGGTAATAGAAAACCACCGGTTTGAGTAATTGTTTTTTTTTTTTTTTAAATGTTTGACTTTTTTATCCGCAATTAGTCTGATAACCTTCCTCTTCTTTTTCAGCAACCTGTACTGAGTGGTAGACAGCAGTATATTGCCTCTTAATACGTTCAGCGCTATTTCGCAAAGTGCATTAATAAAATCTGGGCTAGCATTCTTCACAATAACCCCCCGAGCTCGGGGTGCTGCCTTATGAAGAAGGTCAAGCAGTGTGAAATTACGTTGCATACGGATTGACATTATTAAACCCTCTGCTTTCTTGGGACATATACAACCTGTTGTGTCGATATCACAGCTGTTCTGAGTCGTAAATTATCTGGAGTTTTGGATTTAGAATCTATCAGCAGGTAGCCAAATGGCGAACTTGTAGCATCGTTAAACGCTTCTAGAACAAATTTATTATTTCCTGGGAACATCTGACGGCCTATTAAACTCATCTGAATTCGATCTCGAGGATTTTTAAATAATATCATGTAGTTTGTGTTCAAACTGATTGTACGACTGGCCTTGCCTTGAATAAACAGATTCTGCACCAGGTATATACAGCTAAGGTTTCTGTGGTGAACATACTTTGTAAAAACATTCTGTACCTCTAACTTACCGCTGGCCTGGTTCATAAGGTCATCAATTACTAGCAGATTATTCTTAGTAGGGGGGAGCAGGGTGTCATCACAAAGTGACTCAGGGATACCTTCCACAAAATTTATATTCACTGTTTTAAGCAACTGGTCATACAGGGGTTGCCAGCACGAATAAATGTATACGATGTTATCGATCTTGTGTGATATTACTGTTGATGAATTTTCAATAATATCTTTGACAAAATATGTTTTTCCGCAGTTTGAGGGTCCACTAATAACGGCGCTGAATGGATGTTGGAGCCGGCCATCAAATCCTACAATCAGCTGGTTATTATTATTAGTAGCCATAAGGCAGGGTGGTGTAGTCACTGTATTCACCAGACTACTGATATTTTTTGTAAATTATCAACTTTGGATTCTACTTGATCGTGTAGCACATCTAACACAGTGTGTCGACGTGTAGTTTCGGCACAGAATTCGTAGAGTGCCTCCCCTTGTAATAATGTTATCTCGTCAGACCGGTTTATGGAGTTAGATGTTTCAAAACTATTGCTAGCACTAAAACAATCCAATATTTGTCCACATTCAAATGCTTCATCAATGTCGTCTGTATTTACAGACACGTTTGCTGATTCCCTGGGGCACACCTTGTCTGCTCCATAGACGGTGTGATTATAGGAAACTCCTGTTCTCTGGTTGATGGGTGTGTCTGAAAGAAAACACATGCAGTCACATTCACCTTCATTCCCACGACACTGGTGGAGCTCCTCATTAGGTGAAATCAATGTGTGATCTGTCTCTGATGATTCTTTGCTTTCTCCTTCAAGGGTGTCCTATGGGATAATAAAATACATTTGGTTAAATAATCACACACACACACACACACACCTTCAAACATTTGCCCACCCCTGCATACAGACTATCATAAATGCAGGGCTACACCCCCACCTTCAAACATTTGAGCCCCCTGCATACAACCTATCATAAATGCAAGGCTACACCCCCACCTTCAAACATTTGAGCCCCCTGCATACAGTCTATCATAAATGCAAGGCTACACCCCATCTTCAAACATTTGATGGGGGTTATTGTGAAGAATGCTACAAACCCATAAAACACACTATCAGGTACTCACCTCTTCTGCTCCACTTTGAAATTGGCCTTGTATTGGGGCAATTATGACTGGGGGTCCCGTTGACACAGCCGTGTCCTGGAAATCTGCCACGCCTCCACGTTGTAAAACCCCCCCCTCCTTGTCGCTGCTCATCACCGGCCCTCTCGGGGAAGTCTAACACAGCCAGTGATTGTGTGAATGACTCCTCTGCCACTGGATGCACTCTCTGCAAATCTGCAACGGCATTCAGTGTCTGAAAGCATATAGGGAAACAGTTTTAATATATAGATAGATATGTTTAGCTCATTAGTATAGACACAAAGCTTGGTACCTCTAGAGCATAATTAAGGTCCTCGGTTGCTACCTCATCACAAGCAACAGTCGAACATGAGGGTTTGAGAGGGAGGTTTGCCTGAGATTTCTGAGACACACACACACACACACACACACACACACACACACACTTTGTGAGAAAATACCATCTTTTAAATATTACATACACAGTTTAATTGCTCTTTTTTCAACTCACCACGATAAGGGTCTTCCTTATTCGGTGAAGCCGCTTTGGTTTGGGTATGCTACTGTCCTCAAATAGCTGCTGTGGTTCACAGGTCTGTTGGGGCCC